>NW_008667753.1:112569-175220 GCF_000695815.1 Acanthisitta chloris
CATCAGAGCTAAAAAAGAAAACTTACAAGCCTGATGTAATTCAGCTAGTCAGTTCCTCCCACAAAGTTAACCTGCATATGTAGGAAAGACTTCTATCACTTTAGACCCATGTTCATGAAATGCAGGGATTCATAGCAAGTGCTACATACCAGCACTGATATATTGGAAGATTTGCTTCCATTGTCTTCACTGCATGTACTATAAAGATTTGCCTACATGTTCATTTAGTTCTCTGCACTAAATCCCTGCTGCAGCCTCTCTGATTTTATGCATTTCACTAATTACCCTAAATGATAAGTATGGTCAACCAAGTTTCCTTTGTTATGTATGGAGAGAGACCCTTTTCTCCATAGAAAACAACTCAGCATAACTGAAAACTTCTACTTGGAGGTTCTTATGTCTCTCCATTGAAGAAAAAGGGTGTTTAAAGAGACTAAGATCTTAACACCGGGGCCTTTGCAAAACACCTGAAGTTAGGTGGGATCAGAGTCGTCCCTAAGCACTGCTGCTGCATGTAAAGGGATACATGTGGCTATGGCATGAATGGTCATTTCATGAAATTTCATAAGGTTGTCTAATCAATCTGAAAGAGTTCATAGCACACTACAAGTAACTTAAATCTTCCAGTTCTGAAAGGTTGCCTGTTCAAGCTAATCCTTTAAGTAGGAAAAGGAAGGGAGGCAGGAAGGAAGGAAGGGAGGGAGGAAGGAAGGAAGAAAGGGAGGCAGGCAGGCAGGAAGGAAGGCAGGCAGGAAGGAAGGAAGAAAGATTAACCTTTCCCATTCATTACTGCATAATGCAAGAGTGTTCCCTAGCCCTAAATTCTCCTTCAGAGCCAGCTCCCTTACAGGCAGGCAGGGATATATGAAAAGAAAAGAAAAGAAAAGAAAAGAAAAGAAAAGAAAAGAAAAGAAAAGAAAAGAAAAGAAAAGAAAAGAAAAGAAAAGAAAAGAAAAGAAAAGAAAAGAAAAGAAAAGAAAAGAAAAGAAAAGAAAAGAAAAGAAAAGAAAAGAAAAGAAAAGAAAAGAAAAGAAAAGAAAAGAAAAGAAAAGAAAAGAAAAGAAAAGAAAAGAAAAGAAAAGAAAAGAAAAGAAAAGAAAAGAAAAGAAAAGAAAAGAAAAGAAAAGAAAAGAAAAGAAAAGAAAAGAAAAGAAAAGAAAAGAAAAGAAAAGAAAAGAAAAGAAAAGAAAAGAAAAGAAAAGAAAAGAAAAGAAAAGAAAAGAAAAGAAAAGAAAAGAAAAGAAAAGAAAAGAAAAGAAAAGAAAAGAAAAGAAAAGAAACAAAGACAGACAGATATCTATTTTACAGGATTTCAGCACCAAAGATTTTTTACGTCTTCCCCTCATCCCCTTATTTTTTTTCACTGACTTCTTCCTTGGCCAGTTGAGTAGGGACAGGAACATAAATTACTAGAGAAGGATAAACCTTTCCTTAATAATAGGATGAGAAGGTTATGAGAAACCACCATCTACCTAAGCCAGAATGACAGAGAAAAGGGGTTAAGCTTTCTCTCTTTGAGTAAAAGTCATGACCTAGTGATCAAAATGAAAGACTAAGACTATGGGATTTGTTCCCTTTCCTGCTCCAAAAAAACTGAACTGAGTTATTTTTATCTTCTCTATGCCACTGTTTCCATGTCCGTACAATAACAGCAGTTCCTCCTAAGGTTACTGGAAACTTTAATTCATTAATATATTTAAAGTACTTAGCAATTTTTAGAATAGGCCTATGGACATGTGAAATATTATTAATCTGTCAGATATTTTCCTATTAAATTTAGATCCTTTTGTCTAAGTAAAAATAATTGGTATGACAAGATTGAAAACTTTTAAGTATAACATAAAAGCTTGCTTAAAATGATGAGGTTGTCAATTGACACCACATACTGCAGAATTTGTGGTTCAAAGACAATGGCATGACAATAAAGAATTATTTTAGCTAGTGTAGTTCACAATTTTACGTATTCAAGTATTATTATTACACACATGAAAAAGAAGAAAGTACAAGGGACAAAGAAACAAATGCACCTCTGAGAAATCTCTGCCAGCTTGACAGTTAGAAATACACAGCTCCTCTGCTAGAGTTTTTGATGGATATTACAGGAATCAAACTTCGGTATCCTTTAACAGACATTCAAAACTATTAAAGCATAAGTTTCAAGGAACTGCACCCAGAGAGATGAACTACCAGAATTACAGAAGAATATTAAAGAGATACTTGATAACTGTAAAAGAAGGCTGAGGTTTTATCTCAAGGGAATTCTGGCAAGCATTGTGCCCATGTGCTATAACAAGGACTGACTATGAGCAAAGCAGCATGCTGGGAATACGCAGAAAGTCGACAAAGATGATGAAGGGTAGATTTTGACAAGGACTTTTTCAGTCAGGCTGAGTTTCTTATAACAGAAAGTGTGTTTGAAGAAGGCAGGTTATGAGCCAAAGAGTGGTAACATTAATGAATAAAACAGACAGGCAGGAAAGGTACCATGTGTTCTTTTCACTACCTTACTTTAGACAGGAGTCTTGGCAGAAACATAGTCTGCCTTCTAACTTTCTAATCCTTACATTTGATCACAGAAGTTTGGTAACACCATTTTTCCCTAGCAGTGAATCGTACTGTATACTGAGGGACAAGCTAGTGTGCGAATGAGTATTTAAAATTCTTCTCACCACATCTCTTACCTTCAAGGGAGCAAAGACCAGATGTTACCTTTAACATAGATGTATTGCCACTGAGCCTTGGCTACTGTTTGGTTCTGCAGCTCCCATAGCAACTGCTATTAAGTGCTAATAATATGATTAGGAGAAAAGAAAGAACTACTCAAATGGCTAAAAGTAACTAAAATGTTTTACTCTAGCTGTGATAAGGGTGAATATCTTTACACCTGATGTTCTAGGAAATGCAACTGAAAACACTGTTATGACATGAAGAAAGAAGAAATAAAGTGCATCAAATAATGCACAGTGCAATAAACAGTTCTATCTCATATATGCTGAGAGGTAGCAGTGTGCTAGATAGCAGAGTGACAAGAGTGCCTTAGAAGGAAGGTACAGATTGACTGATAGATGAGGGAACTGACTAACTTGTAAACCAAGTGATCCTATTTACAAGAAACAGAAGTGGAATCCCAGCATAAAGTGTTCAAACTGGAATATTTTATGATCATAATAAAAAGGAAGAAACAGTGACAGCACAAAGAAAATAACACATACTTGCAAAACAAAATTCAAGACTGCAATTCAGCTGAGGTCTGCTGATCCCACAAAGCACAGAAGCACAACTCAAACAACTCTTGAATGACAATGAATGACTGAATTCCAGCTTCAGTATTTCAGCTAAATCAGGATGCAACATAAAACAGCAGAACAAGACTCTTAAATCTGTTTCTTACAGTCTGCAGGTGAAAAATGTCAAAAAGTCAAAATGGCAGCAGCTACCATTTGTGAATTTTAAACAGATAATTAAACAAAAGAAAGGCTCCTGTACACAGACAGGAGATTTAAAAGGTTAATGAAGGTATAATAAAGATGGAGATCTGTCTATGAATGCAATAGTGACTTGAGAAAACAAATGTTAATAATAGGCAGAAAAGAAAGCCGATTAAAATAATTCCTGTTGAACTATTGCCTTCCCACTTGCCATGTACTTTTCTAGTAATTTATTATACGTATGTATATACAGAAAATATAAGTACATATAAAATTGGTGTCTATAGACAGAGACACATCTAAAGATATTTTTTCACCACAAAGAACCACTTAGCTGAAAATGTAGACATTTTTCAGAGAGAGTAATTTGGGATCTCAAACTGTGACCACCTCCCATGACCCATTCTGAATCAATAAGGCCACTATGAGAGCATATGCATGTTTTATAAAGAAACCTAACAGGTAGTTTTTATTGCAGCTCTTCTACTTCACCTTGCCAAGTGTCTATAGCGAGCTGGACATTTATACAGCTTTCAGTAGCTATTTTAATTTTGTCAGGATTTAAAAACACCTAAATGCATGGATGGCAGAAACAACTTCCATGTTATTAGGATGTTTTACTTTTCCAGCCAGGTAACTTGGGAGGTAACACTGGAGGCAAATAAAAACTTCCTCTTCCTGACTTTCAGCTTGCTCAAGGTAGATGGTTATTTGTTTCCTCGTAGTAAGATTTACAAAAGGTATGACACATTGTTTGGGTTAACATGATAGGTATCAGAAGTAGTATCTTCGGGCAAACACCTTCTTAGGCAATATTTTTCATTCTTCAGAGCACTTGAATAAATAAATGCAACATGTTTTGACAGCGTCAGGTTATCCCTGAGTTTTCCATTCTCCATGAAAGCATTTTTGTGATAAAGCATACCCTGTCTCCTGTTCACAGAATATCTCAAAAGATCCAAAAAGATTAAACTTTTCTCTAAATCCCTGAAATCTTACATTGTACTTAATGCCTATAGCAAATTATTTAAAACTGCAATCTGAATTAATTACAAACATGTAAAATGAGGACAGAAATGCATATATATCTTTGCATAAAATTTTTTTATGACATTACTGTTCTCCCTCAGGCCATATCTTACAAAAAGAGCTTTGAAAGAATGAAAGCATTTCTGAATCTAAGTACCACAGTGTCTTCATGTAGACTCTAATGTAACAAGTATTTATCCTGCACACTGCATACACCTGCAATACTATTCTTAACCAATGCAAACAGTAGCTTAAATCTACCTTATTTCAATCCTGGAAAGGTAAAGAGAAATGTTAAATATTTTAAATGACAAAAGAACCAAAGTACAGGGTTTATCCGAAATATCCTCTAGCTCCAAATTCAAGTGGCACTATCTCAGGGGACCTGAAACTGCTAAAATGTATGTTTAATTTTATAAAGCTTTTCATCAACACAAAGAGAGATAATTCAGCAAAACCCACCTGGAACTAATGCAATGGACCCAGGAGGTGAGTGTGTGTGCTCACAGAATGGTGAATTTAAGTCCTTTTTTGCATATCCATTTCCTTTCTAAGAGTATTCGTTTCTTGGGCTGGACTCCAAAATAGATCAAAAAGGACTCAAGGTGATAACATTTATGTCTCCTTGCCAAAGCATCAGACTGACTAAAACCACCATCAGCAATGGCTCCTTTTCCTAACCATGCCACTTTCCCAGAAAACAGGAAAGCAGCGGTGCAGAAAATGTACAAGTGGTCCTAATCCTTTGAATATTTTCTGTGTGGGAGGAATTTCGGATGGTAGTAGGTTAGCATATATTGCAGGAAGAGTGCAGAGCATCCTCAATAAATTTCAGCTTTGGCAAGCATATTCTCACTGATTTCATAATTGCTGACAGTTGTCAGTTGGCTGGGACCAAACTACAAGATGAGTGGAGTCAAGAATAAGCAAAGTAAAGAAACTGCTTAAAAAGGGAAAAGGAAAAGAATGGAGTGCTCTGGCATCGAACATGAAATGAATCAGTAAAATAGCAGGATCCTAATACTGATGATAGAAAGAACAGTGGAATAACCTGTAATACATCACTCTGCAATGTCCTCATGTAGAATAAAAGGGGCAGTCCCCAAGGCAGCACCAAAGTCAATCAAGCAACATATGGAGTGCATGTATGATCTCTGTCCACAAATACACAGAGCCAGGATGTTCATAGAACCATCAAGGTTGGAAGAGACATTTAAGATCAAGTACAACCATTATCATCATATCCAACTGTCATGACATGCAGACAGATGTCTTGGCCTGAGATTTAGCTAACTCAGTAGGCCCCAAGAAACTACCAAACACAAGAAATTGGTGGAGCTGGTAAAGTACAGCATGAAAGCGGGACAAAAGGGACACAGAGTGGTGGTGATGAGAAGTCCTGTGAGAATAACCAAGCTGCATGTGTATTTGAAAAGAACTGGGGACCTTAAGTGAAGAGAAGAGCCCTGCAAGGCAATATCAAGTAATGCCATAAAAGATCATGATTACCTAGGAAATAGTATCAGAAATATCAAGTTTGGGTATGGATGTAGGGCAGGACCACAAAACAACGGCCAGCAACTGGTGAAAAAGGGATCTAGGTCTGGAGCTTGGACAGACAACATGTGTAGGGCCAGCTCCTGATCTCTCTGCATGTGTGTGGTGTGTGTGTGTGGTGTGTGTGTGTCACTGCATGACCACCAGCAAGGTCTTATCCTCATCAGCTGGACAACAGAGCCCTGCAGGTGTTCATGTGGGTGTCACTTCAGGCACAGCTTGCTTTCTTGGTCCATGTGGCTGGTTGTGCCCTACAGTGTGTGTAGGGTACGTGTGTGTGTGTGTGCATGTTCACATCTATGTGCCTGTATGTGCCTGTGTGTCTGTACATACACCTCTGGAATACATGCCATCCTTGCCATGAGCTGGACCTGCAAATAGGAACGGCAGCAAACAGACTGAGAAGAGAAATCACTTGAGCTGGAAAGTCCACTGGATTAGGGTTGCCATAACAGAGCTTATTGCTGGAAGTCCTCTGCTCCTACTTAATCACAGTGGGCTTTACAGCTGGGGATGGAGAACCTGTGTTGATACAGTAAAACTAAAAATCAAACTGGAAGTTTAAAGGAGCTGCAGAAGTGAAATGTATTTGCTCTCTCTAGCTAAGAAAACAAAATCCTTTCTTTCCCTTGCTTGCCTGCCCCACCTACCATGTATGCATGTTTATGTATGTTCATGTGTGTATGTGTGTATAAATAGGGAGATAAACCAATATACAGGCAGATAGATGCAAAAGAACAAATACATATTTGTTAAAATATTTTTTGCTTAGCTTGAACTCTACAATGGGGCAGCATATACTTCTTTGGGAAAGGGCAAAGGCTTCATGCTACAGCTATCACTGGATGTACCATACTTACATGTAAAGTTTATTTTTGCCAGATTGATAAAAGATTAATTTGTTTTTCTCTGATGGTTCATTTATCAGTGATTTTATTTTTTATTTTTGGTTTTGGGGGGGTGTTTGGTTTTACTTTGTATTTTGCTTTTTTTGTTAATCAATGCTTACTAACGTAGACAGGAAGGGCATGACCAATTTGAATAGATTCACAGCCATGCCTCATCCTAGTTTTTGACACTGTTTTCAAACATGTCACTCAAAACAAGAGCAATTTAAAGGTGATCATGTACTTCTAATTAATCCAAATTCTTTGTGATGAACACCAGCTTTCATCTCAAAGGTGGTTTAGCAATAGTACAACCTTGTCAGGAGACTATCTAGGGAAATTTACTGATATCAGCATTCCAAAATAATTAGGCCATTATTACTTCCTGCATCTGTGCTCTTATTTCTGGTTTTGCCTATGTGATTACACAGAAATAGCACTGGAATGCCCAATAACACCGCTCAGTTAGGAACTATTTTTGTACAATTCATAGAATGTAGTTTTATATGAGAGTCAAGTAAGTAACTGCCCTTACATGGACACCCTGAATGTCACCCTGCCTACTATGAAAGAAATCAGAGGACTCAATCCACTGAAAAACTTCCTTCAGAGCATATAATATCTCAGCAGCTACTCAGTGGGCAAAGGTGTCACAGCTGGATCCCCAATTAGAGATCTCTGAGGCTGAACTCCTAAAACTAATTTTTAACTCTGTTTCAAATGCCTGTGGGATTTGTGCTTTGAGTACTTAGTTGTCTATATATTACAGCCTTTTTATGGAAACTGATATTACACTGTACAAACAATTAAAGGAGATAAAGATAATTAAATGGCACATTTGTAGATATATTGAAGCAATCTTGATGGTGGATTTTTCATTTTTATAGCATTAATTTCAGGTATGCTTCCTATTTAAAACAGCAAAGAAAAAGATTTTATAAACATTCACCCTTAAATTAAAAACTGATATGTCTTAATGATAATTATGATAGAATAAAATAGAAACTGTGGACTCTAATATTACATGTATATACTTCAAACCTCAGTTTTCAATTTCGAAGATGCTAACAGATGAAAGTCTATGTAAGCGTGGAACAGCATTTGTGGGGGTGGTAGTGACCATATCTGTCAGTCACGAGGCCACTGCTGCACTGCTGCTATACTCTACATAAAATCCTACTGTTGGATGCTTCATGGTGCACTAAGCAATAAAGCACAAAAGAAGTAAAAATAAAAAAAAAAAGTTTGCTTGTTATCCCTCTTGGTCAGAATTGCAACTGGCATAAATCGGTACATCTCCACTAACGTCAGCATAGCTATGCTGAGATATATTACATGTTTCTTTAGAGCTATCCTTCATGATGTTTTTTCTACTAAGGTCTATATGATCAGGTATCCATGCAGTTCCTAAAGCAGCATGAACTACAAAAAACAGACATACATATGTACCAGATCTATCCTATCTCCAGAACAATTACTAAAGCTAAAGTGTAGAGACAGACAAGATGATTGCATTCAGACTGTAGAATTTGAAACCAAAACTCTGCCTGTGAAATTGGTTTGATCTGTAGACAAATGTCAGCTCTGTGCCCTGTTAAACTTGCAATTGTTTTAAAAGGACATATCAGTGAGCCCTGAAATGTTGAATAAATGTTAATTGGAAGTCAAAGAAAATATCAAGAGTAAAATAAAATATGCAAAGAAAAAGTATTTTCAATCTACAACACAGCAACAGCTGGATCCAAGAAAAGAAAACAATACCAAATAGTCAGGTTTCATCTTAACACAAGACATGACAAATACTGGAAGTCAGTTTAATTTTAATGAGCATAATCCTGATGAATATTAAAGTGCTACCATGAAAATATATTACTTTTAAAGATTAAATTGCATGATTACGTTGATTGTTGATCTACTTATTAGCTATCCTACATATGCTTACAGGGTAAAAATGCATGGGATTTCTGATTGCTATATCATAGTATACTCTTGTAAAGCATTAAGGATTTGTATAATCTATTAATCTAATTAGAATGAGGAAATAACAATTTGTAATGTTCTACCTTTTTTATTATCCATCCAAGACTAAGTATTATGAATTATTTTTTTAAAGTATTTCAATCATTTTTCTTTGGTACATTTGTACAGTTTGACAGCAGCAATTTAAAAATGAAGACAGAAGAGGGATTTGATTTTTATTTTTAATTATGGAAATGCAATCTTCTTCACATCTACTTTCAAAATGATGACTAGAGGCTATTTGCTTAAGTGAACGGTGAACAGTATGAGGAGTGAATAATCACACTTAGTGAAGGAACAGTATAACTTATAAAATTATACTAAAAGGCTGCTACATATAATACTAAAGGGAAAAGCCATCAGAACATTGTATTGTATATCCTACTAAGAGTAAAAATAGCATTTTGTTGGAATGAAGTAATCACATCTTGATATGGAATAGCAGTCAAGACTTTTATGGCTATATTCTTTTCTAAATCCTGTTAAGAACTTTATATCTTGGCAAAATATTTAAAATATTTTAACCCTAATAATGACACGTTAAATGCATGTAGTATGACCAATGTCACCAACACAAACTTTAAAAAACTCAAATGCAGTAATTAATCTAATGTTGCTGGATAGAAAAAAATCCCAGTTCTTAGTTCAAATGATACCTAGTTCAAATAAATTCTGGTAGAATATGCCAACAAATGAAATAAACTGATGTTACGTATTCAGTGAGAAAACAAGATATAAAAGCTTGGTTACATATGACCCAGTGACAAATTTCCCACTGGCAAAGGCTGAGCAACTATTTGATTTTAGGCTTTTGTCTTTATTTTCTTAGTAAGGTTATTCACGTTTCCAGTTCTGCTAATCTGACACTTTGAGCATATGCTACTGAATTTTCTCCCTCTTACACTCTTGGAGAAGTAAAAGTCTGATAAACCACTTTCTGAATTTAGTGATAACACCAAAAAAGACCCTCTTACTATTCATTTATCTTCAATATACAATAGCATCTGGAGAAACATCCACGGAAAAGAGCACCATATCTATACTGACTTAATTCCCATACTCTCCAGAGAAGCTTCAGTTTTAGCCTTGAAATATAACCAACCAACCACAACGGAGTCAGTCAATCAATGTCATGAAGGTAGTTTCAGCAACTTTAACTAAACACTCCTTTTATTTTTCAAATGTAGAGAAAAAGAAGGAGAAAACCACAATTTCACCTTTCTTTATTCTTTCGATTCTTCTCACTTTGTTAGGCCTTACTTAAGTGATGAAAATTTTTTGCTACCCTAAAGCTTTTCTGTAGCAAAAATTTTGTGGTCTGGTTTGTTTAAGCAAGTATTGATAACAGCAATAGGCCTATACATATTGCATGGAGTATATGCATATGAAAAACTATTCTTCATCCAAAATAATCCTTATTTGGTGGGATGATCCTGCCATGTGTCAGTTTTCAGCTGTCCCATCCTGCTATGCTTCATGGAGTGCCTCAGTACTTTAGATCAATCTCCTAGTCTACAGCCATGTATTACTCATCCTATTTCTGTACGTTCCCTCTTGTTTGACTCATTGTCCACACTGCTGCACATTTATGGGGACAGATAAATCAGAATCTTTTTGGGTTGATGGACTATCAAGGTTCATCAGCTCTTAGTATTATTTATACCTTCTTATACATTGATATTGCAGTTACAAAATGGCACCATTTTCTTCATTTCCCAGGAGGGCAATGCAACAAAGGGAATGGAAAATATCCTGTGCAACTTCAGACATTTATCACATCTAAAAGTGGCTGTCTAAAGCAATTCAGATGAACAAGGTCCAGTAGTGTCCATTTCTCTCAAATGAGTAGAAGGAGTTTAGGATGGTTAGCTGTGATGCAGTCATCTGAAGCTAAGGGAGAGGAATACAAGTCCACCTGTCCAAGGTCATCAAAGCAGTCATAAAAGACATTTCAATCAAATCTCAGGTTTATATTTTGTATGCTGGAATGTCTGAGAAGAACAGTGATGGAATAAATTTGTCAGACTAATGAAGAAGAGTTAGTGCTGTAGTAGTGCAGTTGGTACATTCCACGATCTATTTTGAAACTATTTGGAAATTAGTTGAACATTGAATATGAAAGCACCACACAACAGATGAAGAAAAGACTAGAAGCGAATAAAAGATTGTTTTTCCTTTCGTTCACTTTGATGTCCAGCTCTCAAACCATTTTTATAGTACCTACTGTCCTTTTCAGTTGAAAATGTGACTCCTATTTGCATAAGGTTGTATTAATGACCAACACAGCGTGACTTTAAGTTCCAGTTCTTACTAGGCAGAGACAATGGCAACATCAAAAATTCATTGCTTTTAAAGAAATTATTTTTTTCAAATTAGCTACTTTCTTTGTCTACACAGGTCAGATTCTGGCCTGACAGAACAGTGTAACAAAGGGACTGACTGAAAATGAAAATCTCTGTATTGCTCACATCCATTCTTAAGTGGATGTGAAAAGCAACAAACCATTTACATATATTTTTAATAGTCTATTGTTTGATTTCTTTCATCTTATCAATGGCTCTAATGTCCTTTTACCTGTGTTTGCTAGAAAAGACAAAGGGCTTCATTTTACTTGCAAACATTAGGACATTAGACACAAACAAATTTTAAGAACCTCTTTCCTGCACAGCTGCTTTACGTGTAGCAGTCATTGCAAGGGTGCAGCTTTGACTGTTACCACTGCTATGTTTTTCAAATGAACAGTGAAAGCTAAGCAAGGACAATTGTCATAAACCCAATCTTGACTTGCATGAGGCATAAATTGGCCAGGACCCCTACAAAGATCAAATGCCTTCTGTCAGTCATTTAGTTATTTGAACAATGTTTTCCTTTAACAATAAATAGCATGTTAATGGCAATCCTAAGGGTGACTGATTGATACAGAATTATATTGGCAGAGCCCTTGCAATTTTCAAAGCATCATGTTCTCCAGAATTTCTTAATGGCCACTGCATAGCCAACTCTCCTTCTCACCAGAATTTGGGACATACTGGGGAAGCAAAGATATGACATCACCTTTTTTCCTGTCACTTCTTAAATGTTTATTACTTCAAATATTACCCAAAAGACCAGGAAGGCTGCAACTATGCTTTCTCATAGGGCTAAAAAGGATGAACACTTTTAAAATTCTTACATAGGAACAAATTAATGTATAGAAAAGCAACATAAAGAGGTTGCTCCTACCATCTTTCTTATTTCTCATGAAGCCCACCTGTACTACAATCTGAGAATAGATTTCTGAACCAATTAAATACCTGTCTTCTCTAAATTATACTTATCAAAAGAATGCCTGCCTACAAAAGGTAATAGAACTAAAAGCTGTAGGTGTATTCACTCTCAGAAAATCTCCAATTTCCTCAAAAAGAGAAAAATATGCAGTATTTCTGTACACTAAAACACTGTAACTGTTCTGGAATGAATAACATTTCCAGTCCTCGTGATTATTTCTAGCAACCCAAAACAGCGTGTTCTGCTTGTATAATGAGTATTTAAATTAGAATTATATGCACACTCACTTCTATACAAGCTGAACTCCATCATAAGCATCCTCTTCATTTCACTCACCTTGATTTACCCTCAGAATCACTTTGAAGACTGCCATATACTGAAGTGATTAAAAAGGATTAAAAGCAAAAGGTGCCAGGTCAAGGAATACATGTAGAAACAGTAAATACTACCACCAGGAATTTTTTTTTAAATACTTTCCTTCTAGAATCAACTAGCATACCATATCATAAGATGTGATGGATGGTCTGTAATTTGCTAGATGGTCTATAATTTGATACTTTACTTTTCCTGGTTCTTTTGACAAAAAAATATACACTCCTACCACCAATCAAACCCTCAAAAAAAAAACCCCAAAACTCTAACACTTCAAAATATTAAAAACGTTCTCAAGCATAACTTTTAGCATTACAGGATGATTGGTAATCAATAAGATTCATAAATCTTAGGCTATAATTTCCTTTTTGCAAATTGTTTTTTTTTTGCTCTCTCCCTTTTATGTTACAATTCCTAAGCCTCATTTTCCCCCAACAGAAAAAGTAAAACAGAGAGAAAGAGGACAGAGAATAAATATCATCCAACTCATGTAATTCAAGTAGGAGAATATAAAATTCCCCCGTGTTTATCAGTTCCAATTGTGATTGAAGTTACTCCTAGAATTGTAACATATATGCTGACAAACAGGTTTTTCTAAGTATGTCTCTCTTTCTGTATTGACCTTCTTGTTTCTAAGTGTGTTTTTTCTCATGTATGTCCTAGCAATTCAGTGATCACTGTTTGGGAATGCACTATCAAACTGGAAAACATCTGAATCTGTTCTGTGATGAAATACATGCTCAAATGCACATAGAATAACAGACATTACAAATATTTGTTCTTAATTTGATATAGTGACATATTATGTTAAAGACAAATAGTAGAAGAATTTTACTTCCATGACCACGGCTGTGACTTGAACCATATTTGTACAGTGCAATGGAAAAAAAGGAGGGTTGTTTTCAAACACACACAAAAAAGAGTCTATTTGTCTATTACCTATATATCATTGACTTCTATTTCAAACTTCTTCCCAATGTAAAGTAAAATGCAATACATGCCTACAACTATGTGAATGATAGCAGGGAGGTCTTGGTATTTTGCTGGCTTTGCTAATCACTTCTAATACAATGGTGAGTAGATTAACAGATCCTGCCAATAGTCTCTGGGGACATGCAAGTACATTAAGATGACTTCGCAGTGTGTCACTCCTGCTTACAATGTAATTAAGTTACAGTTTTCTGTATATAATTTCATTAATATGGATTAGTGAAAATATCAATGCACAAATAAATGCAAACTTGCAAAATGTGTGTGTCAATAAAATAAACATAGCGTTCTAGTAACAAGGTAGGAGTCTAACATACACAAAAGACTATTCAATACTGCTACTCAATTGTCATTCACACGAGTAACTGAGGTTATGAACTGTGCATTTATGGCCACCTCCTTTTGACAATTCCTCACTATTCTAATATACTATGAGAAATAGCTTTTTTCCTCAGTTCTCTAGAGGTGGATTCTTCAGTTTACTTGAATCAATTCTCTGGGATAACATTCGGGGAAATCTGCCACATTTATAGTCAAGAGGAAAATGAGATTTGAAGGAATCATAAAAGAAATCTTGACTGTCTACCTGGAAAGAAACCATGTGTTCAAGACTCATATGGTTTTCATACAGTATTAGTTTGGTTTTCATATAGTACTTTGATGTGTACCTTTCTGATACACAAATATTGTGTTCTTTAGAAACTTAGTCCTCATCCTTAAAAGGCTATCTTACAAATGGGAACCAAATAGTAACAAAGTGCATCTAGCCACAGTCCTTTAAAGGGGGCAGGTGATCTTTTATGTTGAAAAAGAAATGAGGGACTCAAAGTTCCTTAGTTCGTTCATTTGTTCCTTCCTTCCTTCCTTCCTTCTCCTTTGAAAATGAATTATACTTATAAGCATGTATAGTTCTATTTGTCACTTGTCCATAGTTAGCTTTATAGAATATTATTCAGAAGGTAAAATTGCATACAAATTGATGTTTCCACTCTCACCATACTGTCAAAGCCTTTGAGAGGGCAAAATTGTCATGAGCTAACCAAGAAAAGGTAAGAGCCTTTGATTTACTGACCTTTAGGTTAGTATTACAGTTAATGTCATGGTAATAAATTAAAAAAACAAACCCATAAATGCTGTATAATATAACACACTTTTAGATCCCTCAGAGAGTTAGGAAAAATTAATATATATATAAGCTCCTAGTTAAGTATTTTTAGAGTGCAATATTAATATCTGTATCTTTCTCAGCCTGAGTTTATACAGACAAATGACAAATAACATCTCCTGGCTCAGTGGTGTTTGCAGATTAGTACTGTTTGAGTCAGAGAGAATTAAGCTCTTTCACCTCCCACAGCAAAGGTAAAGGTGATGAGTTTCTATTAATATAGCTAATAAAATCCTACACTGCAGTAGACTACCACAAATAAATCACGCATTTCCAGCACCACACATTAAGATGTTGTACGTTAAAAATAAGACTGGTGCAAGGAAAAAAAGACTCAAACCTAAGTACAAAGACACAGAGATTTACAGCATTGTTCTACAGAAAACAAAATGGCTTACACTTCCATACAGCTGTTTAAGAAAAACAAACAAAGTGAATGCAAGCCAACTGCTGTTTTTGGAAAAGATAGGAATGTAACAGAGTCTTCAAGCATAAAATAAATTAATAATTATGGTAATTCATTCATCTGAGCTTGTTTTCCAGCAAGTTCCCTGTTGGTTTCTTAATGAGGCTAATAATGTATAATCTTTACAACTGAAAGTCTCAGAGGAAAGTTTACACTTCAGAATAGAAAAGAAAAAGAATGAGACGAAGTGCCTTAAGACTAACCTAAAGTCTCACTGGGATAGATCCAAATAAATGATATTGTAAGTCTTAGAAATTTCTATCCAACTTGTGCAGCCCTGTGCAGTTGCAGAAGAACAACATCAACTCACTAGAGCTGCTGTTACCCAGAAGCATCCTTTTTTAGATACCTAAACCACATTAGGACCAAAGACTAGGCACTAACGTGCAGTATTCTGCCTCACATGATACAGGAGTAAGTAAATCTAAGTATTACACATATACACGTGAAAAAAAAATCCTACAATATCAGGTGAAATCTAATGCTGACAGTTTTTATTTAAAGGGGCATAGTGGGGGACAGGACTTTTCATAAGAACTTGCAAATAACCAGGCATAGATTCAACATTTGTCTTGCCCACAATGCTTCACATACACCTCACTTGGAGATTAGGTAAACCAACAAAAATTATTTTAACTATCCTGACCATTCCTGGCCTAATTCTGACATCTGTGATAATGACTATGACCATGACTGTGAATCAGACACTGCTGATAATCTTGTCCTGAAATGACAATTTGTGACATGGGAAGACAACAGGGAGGCGAAAAGAGGGAAAACCATAACTTTAAATGCATAATTAATAAATGCAGCCATGAAAGTCAATGCTTCATATTTATGAAGCTACTGAGTAGATATTCTTTCCACCAGTATTACTGCAATATTATCAGACAGTTAATACACTATAGATCCAACAGATTAATTAAATATGATCTAAGGGAAGGGGTTTTTTTCCACTTCTACACATAAACTACTCTCATACAGTTCAGGCGGTATTACTAGGACTGTGAGAGACTGCACAGTACTTCAGAACCACCACTCCACATCTGAACAAGGTTGCAAAATTTTGAAGCTGCGATATGTAAGATTAGAAAGTTTTCTTGCTATTGCAGAAGAGCTAGAACCTGGCACCTAACTCTTTTTTCCTGGCACCTAACTCTTTTATCCTTCTTTTAACAAGAAAAGGAGCTGTGATTGTTCTGGAAACTCAAACACTTGATTTGATCACTCCTTAATTCTTAGATTTTTCAGCCTATCTTTTAATTCTCTCAACACTGCTGACAAAACATAGTTTATAGCAAAGCAAAAGACTTTTGATTGAACCATCAAATCTTGTGTGGATCTGAACTCAGAGTTCTGACTCATGGCTGTTGAATGTAATAAGAGTCTAAAAAAACCTATCTTAAACAGAAGGAACAGGTCTAAATCTGGAAAAAGGATCTAACTATGATATACCAACGGTGTTCTTTTCCAAGAGCACTAATGTGTTGCCAATAATTTATTAACATTACAATGGTATACCTAAATATCATATTCGTCCCTCTTGCGGAAGACTGACACTTTACCTTCTTATAAAATCCATTCTTATAAATGTAAGAGTAGTACTCGCACAGAGCTATCTGTCCATTCTATCAAGAAAAGTAAAATATTTATAATGCATATGATTTTATAACAAAAAGATGTATCATCTTCCTAGTACTGGCTGATGATGAGCTTGTGTTTGAAGAAAGGATCTGGCAGACAGTGAAAGGTAGCCACCTGCCTGTGGAACAGCAAAACCAGACATTCAAAAGTGCAGTCACAGAGAGAATCATAGAATCATTGAAGCATTTAGGCTGGAAAAGACACTTAAGATAATAGAGTCCAACCATTAACCAAGTCCACCACTAAACCATGTCCCTAAATGCTACATCCTCATGTCTTTTAAACACCTCCAGAGATGCTGACTACACCACTTCCCTGTTCCTATGCTTAGCAACCCTTTTTGTGAAGAAAATTTTCCTAATACCCAATCTAAACCTCTTCTGGTGCAACTTGAGGCCTTTTCCTGTTGTCCTATTGCTTGTTAATTAAGAGACTGACTCCCACCTGGCTACAATCTCCTTTCGGGTAGCTGTAGAGAGCAATAAGGTCTCCCCGAGCCTCTTTTTCTCTGTGCTAAGCAATCCCAGTTACCTCAGCTGCTCCTCATTAGAGAAAAGATATATAAAACAAAAGACAGGAACATTGATGTTAAAATTAAAATAAAAATACAACTTAACAAGCCCGGAGCACTTTCTCTTCTTTATGTCAGGAATTTTAATTAAAATTTGAAACAAAAATAAGCATGACATCAGAATTGTAGCTATTATAGTACGGCAAAGGAGAGTGATGCTTTTTTGATATGGTATTATTAAATTAATAATGTGATAAAGCTACTTATTACTTAGCATTAATCCCTGAAACTATTGAGAAGCACTTGATAAAATCTGCCCTCAGAGAAATGACTTTCTCCTTGTTTGAGGAACACATCTAATTGGGTTTGAAAATGGCGTCTGATCTGCTAATCTGACAATTCTGAATGAATTGGTCTCTCAGGTTTTATATACTGATAAATCTACAACTGCTGGGCTTTCAGTAGCATTCTCATTTTTAACTGTTTTTGAGATGAATCAATGTACATTTGGACATATCTCTCTCTCTCTTTCATCTTGATTAATCCATTAAAGTTAATGCTTTAGACCTCGTCTGCAGCAGAATCTCCTTGAAAACCTGGGAAGGCAAGTTAATCATGGAAACAAGGTGATGCCACATCACAGTCCTTAATATCTCCATTCTGATAACCTGATTAGTAGACGTAAAATGTTAGGGAATTATTTTTAAGACCTGAAGATCTGAGTTTCCAATTTAAACTTTGCATTACTGACTGCAAGGAGGAGATTACTATTGTCACCAGTGTGAGAATATAAAAGGAATTCAACTGAATTACTAGCAAACCTCAGTGCAGTGTAGAAGCAGTGAGGGACATTTCTATTCAAGTAATGTTTGTAATATAAATATACATCAGTGACATAGCGTAAAAATAGAGAGTAGTATCAATGCTGTAGACATTTACTGATACACAATAGACATATCAAAATAATGAACACAATTACAGGACTATCCTAGTTTTTGTTTCTGTCCTGCCACATAAGAAACTTATTTTTCTTCTTCTGAACATGCTCAACTAAAAAATTTCCAGTATTGCACAGTAGTAGTAGTTATCAAACATATGACAAAATGACTGTAAAGAAATAATAAAATGTGATTGATAATTAAAATACTGTGCTTGTAGCACAGGAGTCTCTCACAAAATATAAACCACAGGTATCAGAGAAGTCCAGAGTAACCACTTTCTGCATCAAGTAGTGTTTTAAAATTTAGGACACTTCAAAGTACATTTTAAGTCTGCAGAAAATACTCTGGTAAGAAAAAAACCCAACAAACCAACCAATCAACCAACTGGAAAAACTACATTTCTATAAGGAGCTATTCAGGCTGAGGAAAGACACTGCCCATCTCTATGAAACCAACAAGGCACTCAAGTGGATATTCCCTTATGTGAAATTTTTATTTCTTCAGGTACTTCCTTCAGGTGAAATCAGTGTTTTGGATAAAGCATGAGCATATATATAAACACCTGTAACTTGCAAACAAGTTATAATTAGAACAAAACAGAATACAGGAAAGATCTTCCAAATTCTGTCTCAGCAATAAAGAAACTTTATGCCTTACCGGTTGCAGGAGTGGAGGAAAGATATCACACTCAAAAGAATTTCATAAGTTTCAATTTAAAATATACCCAGTATTCTTAACCTTGCTTTGTTTTTCTAGTAATAGTAGAACACTCTTCATATGCATACAAGAGCAGTGGATTGCCTCTTCAGTAATAGATGAACAGATGAATTTCACTATTTTGAGAAGTTTTAGTAGATGAAGGAATGAAAGCCAGTATATGCCACAAAAATTTGGAGTGTTAAATGTTAGTCATTAAAAAAATCCAAAACGTTAAGTCATTTCAGTTGGACCAGCATATCAACCTCAAAACTAGAAATTTTCAGAGCCATACTTCTTCCTCAAAACCAAACCAAACCAAACCAAACTAAACACCAACCCCTCCTCCCCTGCCCCCCTCCCAAAAAAAAAGCCCAAAACCTACAGAAATTCTCATTTGCTTCACTAAAACCAGATTGGGTTTTTTAGTCATCTGAACAGTGGCTGCTGCACTCTAAGGCATTTTTTTTACAGCATTTTAAAGCACAGTGGTACAGATGTGCTGAGGTGTTTCAGTAGAAAGAGGCACACTATGAAGAGCACCTGAGACACAACTCTAATAAACAATTAGGAGATGCAGAGGTGGCTGACAAACTGCTAAGAAAACTCTTCCTCTGAACAGAAATCAGCAGGGGGAAAGAACCCTCAGAGATCTGTAATAACTTCTAAGTGCAAATTGTTGGTATTTACCATTTTGTAATGCTTCTTTTGGAGTCTACCACCTTTTCCATTAATTAAGGAAATTCACGTCAGACAATCCCTGACACACAGAGAACCTCTGTGAAGTTAGACTGACATACCGAGAAGTAGCACAACCATAGATTTTAGGTTCCTCCAGAAAATGACAAATTCCTAAATGAATGATTTGTGAAATGTCTAGTGTGACTTGTCTAGAATGACTTAGGAATTTGTGGCACTGCTGGGAATGAAATTCAGTTTTCCAGAATATAATTCAAGAAACAAACCTTTCTGCAGATCTACTTCTTTAATTCACCACTGAAGGTTTAACACCACAGCGAATGAGCTCTGACAACGCTGCCTGCTTTGCCCACATGACAGTGTCTGCTCATGGAAGTATAGCCCACCCAATTGTACAAGACTGCCCTGTCTCAGTTTGCCACTCAACTTTGGCACATTAGTAATATTCTTCTACCACCTTTTGTGTTCAATCTGACTTTCCTAAAAAGACATGATACTGCAGAATACTGCTGACTGAGCATCCCTGCTGTTAACATTCGAACCCAATAGTTATTTCTCTGATTTCAAACAAGGTGGGAAAAGTCCAAGGAATAAATGCCAGGAAAACAGGTATCTGGGTGGTTGAAAGCAATGCTATGTGTCCTTACAGAAGGAAAGGTGCCAGCCTGAGCCCATCATGAGACATGACTTGATTGGAAACCATGTTCCTCAAGTCCATGGCTCGCTTAATAATTTTACTTTTTTGGGAGGAGCAGGAAAGTTAATGATTAGAAAAATGAGAAATCCCACTATACAACATCAATAACAACATGAACACAGAAGAATTATAAGCATATTTTGCATCTTTATCACAAATATCACTGCCTTTTGAATTAACTAACAGCATCAGTAATGTGCATTGTCTGTATGAACACTGAGATAAAATAGACCCAGGGAACATTTCTTAGTCCTGAAGTCATCACACCCTCTTAGATCTTCTCTGAGTCCCATATAGTAAACAGGAGACTCTAAGGCAAAATTCTTGTTTAGCTCTGTTCTTTTGTTTGTTTGCTTCATTTTCTGGTTTGAAGTGTCTGAAATAATAGGAGGGTGAACTGCAGCTTCTCACAGTGGTATTTTTATAACATGTAGCTGCTTCTGTGCCATACTCTGGAATAGGACATGATACCAAATGGGAGCATTTGTTGGTGAAAACCATGTTGAGATAGTGAAAAACTGTGGATGGAATCAAACTTGATTTCATCTTGTCCACACTGCTCATTCAGGAAAATCCCCTGGCATTTACTCTCTCGGGTATTTTCTCAAAAAGCACTGGCTGGCCCATACCACTACAGGCACCATGTTCATAAGAGGGCTGGGTGAGTGCAGGTTTTCCACTAATTATAAAGATTCCTACTGTAGAGTCGGCGGAACACAGAGCTGGAAGATGGACAGAGGAGCTGGATGTAGATGGGAAACTGTTCAAAGGGTTTCACTGATGTTGATTAAGAAAGAAGGAACAGTAAATTTTGGAAATCATAAATACATCTATATGGGATAATCCTTTCACCCATTTTCTCCAAATTAAGGCCATACGTGTAATTCTCTTCAACTGACATCATGCCAAACTGTTTTACTAATTTCTGGTTCTTCACTGTTGCCCCTTTTTGCTTAGTTCCCATCTTCTCCCAATTGCCTCCTACTAGTTTCCTCCCTTCATACCCATTCCTAGGCTCATGCTCAACAAAACAGAATGCATTATTTCCCTAGTCTCTTTCCTGGAAAGATATGAACCATACTCAGCCTCAGGCAAGTAGCTGAAATGAAAAATTTCAGTCCAAAAGGAGAAAGCTTAGTAAAGTTAGAAACAATCAAAAAGAAAGACCCACCTCTGTGTTAGACAACTTAAATAATATGCTAAAAGATGTGCATATAATAAACACAGCCTACTGTATACTCAAAATAAATAACGCCCCAAAACCCAACCATGCCTAACATCCTTTTGGCAGTATAGTCTCATTGGAAAGATTTATACTTCTGAGACTAAAATTAGCTTCGTAAACAGTTGCAAACACAGCAATGCTGAGTATATTTCGATCACTTAGCAAAATAGAACAGAAAAAAAAAAAAAAAGAATGAGATAACCTAATCAAAAGCAAAAAATTGAAAAAAAATTCCTGCTTCACAGGTCACCTAATACTCTGAACCCTGCCCTGCAATTCCTCTGATGCCAAGGGACCTTTGGACACTGGAGAATAAATAACCTCATTTCCTCTCCAGCATGTTGCTGGATGTGCCACTAAATAGGAGAGAGATGTGACAGGCTTGACATAAAATTAAGATAACTTCCTGCAAAAAAAAACCAAAAGGGAAAAAATCTATTCAGAAGGAAAAAACAATGATTCTTTCCTTTTTGACACACTCAAGTTATACAAACCATGGAAAATCAAATTATATTTTTTCCAAAGATGTGAAACCACTCTTCCTAAAATTGTGCAAAATCAGCTGATACAATCACATGCTAAGTTCAGTCTCATATGGCAGCAAAACAAATATCTCGGGGAAGACTTTTATAAGGACTGGAAAATCTCAGAAAAAAGAAGCTTTTATAACTGCCACATTAGACAACAACCTCAGCTCATTACAAAGAATGAAGACAATTATTGCAGAAGTAAGGAATTTACAGTCATCACTGACTTGCACAAAGTAACGATCTGAGTCTTAGTGCACCAAGTTTGGTTTTAATCCTTTAAATGATGAGTTCTGTGTCAGTAGCTAAGGTAAAAACTAAGGTGGTGAGCAGCAGCCTGATTACATACAATAAATACCATAGTTTCTCTATATGAAAAAAAATTAAACATCAAGAAAAAAAGTGTCAAAATTAAATAGATCGTATATAAAGCCATCAAATTAATGGAGAATTTGAATGCTAAAGTCCACCAGTGAACATGAATAAATCTGTGTGAGTTAGTGTGACTGCTACACTGGATATATAAGATTCAACCAAAAGAACTTCACAGCTGCATTAGTGAGCACAAATGGCTAACAGAAATTAGAAGACTTAAAGTCTGTGTTTTTCTTTGGATGTTATGAGACAGTGGTTATAATTATATTTATTACTTTTCACAACATGCCAATGATACGTAGGATGGAAATGGTCTAAATATTTCACTTTCATTGTCCTTTTTGTTCACGAATGCTCTAAGACTACCTTATAAACCAGATGGTATTACACAAAGAAATTGTTTAAAGTTGACTAAAAGATAAAAAATACTATCTGTAATATTAGATAAATTCTGTAATACTGCATAAATGATAATAGCTGGGCAATTGCAAATATTTTATCTTGAAATATTGCTGACTATAATTGTGGCAGGATATGAAAGCACATCAAGAAGGTCAAGGATGAGTAGAGACATTTATACACAGAAAAAAATACTACCATATCTAAGTTGTATTCTTATACTTCTGAATACAAGAATTAATTTGCAAACTAAAATCAAGCCAATCTCATTTGAAAGCATAATGCAATAAACTTTTAAAATATAAACCAAATATATTTCCTGTAACCTAAGTTTGAAAACAAAGCAAGGCCATTCGTTATCACCATCACCACCACATGGAATTATTTCCAATAAACCAATAACTTATTTTAATAGCTTGATTTGGAACATTTTTCCTGCCTGTCAAGGCATGAGAAGAAAGCAAACATCCACTACAAACATCCACTAGTTAGTGTCCCATAATGCTTTGTCCAGATCCACAATTGCTTCACATATGCTGTTGACTACCTCATCGTGTGTATAAAGACAAAGACCAGAAAGTTCCATTTCACAAAAAACACTGTTGGAAATTGTGCTTTATTTTTTCCTTACTATTACATTGATAATTGCTATTTAATAATTACTTCTATAATCTATTTTGAGTAAGCTTGAGACAAGTTCTAAAACGGTCAAATAAGGAACCTGAAAAATTCTGAATTGGACTCCAGAAAGATCTCAGAAATATACCTGAGATTTCAAAATGCTAAATGAGTTCATGTCTTCTTTCTTTTTTTTTCAAAATACAGAGAAACAAGCTATTATATTAATGAAATTAAATGTTGAGAGAAACCATTTTACTGAAAAGGAATATAATTGGAAAATGTTTTGTTTGGTATGTTGCAGAGGATTTCTCAGTCATAAAACATTCAAATTCTGCTAAAGAGCATTGCAAAGAATCTGTGCTATTTTCTCCCATCATAACCTTAAGGTAATTTTAAAAAGCCATTGCTTTATATGCTGACTGACTGAAAGCAGTGACTAAAACCTTCAGCCACATTTGCTCATGTGACAGAAATGGTTGGACACGAAACAGTATTTGTGAACTCACATCTGACTTCTCTGTATATAAGCCACCTTCATCTTTCACACTTTGACTTTATAAATTCAGGGCATGAGGAAGTTAGTAGTTTTGAGAGATAAATTCTAAAAGGGATGAATATTTCGAATTATTTTGAATACATTTGCTATACATGGAATATTCTCTTGATAAACCCAAATCTAAATAACATCCCCCAAAAGCTCTGAGACTACTTCTTACCAAATTCCTCATAAAATATAAAAGCATTTGTGAGAGCCACATTTTTTGGTAAAACTAGACAATTTTCCTTTCTCTATAACAGACCTTTGATATAAAAATGTGGTAAAAAACAGAGAACTAAGTGAAACAAAACAAGCTTGTTGCCTCTCCATATCCTTTAAACAGAGCTCTCACATTTAACAGAAGTTTGTTCCTCTTTCTCTCTCTGCTCTGAAAGCTTATTTGTTGCAAAGATTGGGAGGAAAAAAAAAATTAAACAGAAAAACTAACAGGAAAAGACATTATCAGTAATCATGTTTTGTTAGTAAATATTCCATTTGTGCCTTAGACTCTCAAGCCATTTTACAAACATTTCCTGTTAAAACATTTTTATCTGCTGTACAGATTTACATGCCTACATGTGCCAACACATATGGTTATTATCAGCCAATGGTACACATTTGTTCAGTGATTCTATCAGCTTTTGTAGACCTATATAATGATAATTGTCAATCTTCCCTGTGCTGGTCTTTCTGGCTTATCTTTTCTTGCTGTTCACAGCCAGCACCCAATATTGTTAACATGGCAAGTTTAATTTTTTCAAAGAATTTTAAAATTAGAAAGACCACTCCCTGTTAGCAGAACTAGGAAAATGACTCTTTGATGATGTGATTTTTTTTTCATTTCTGAGAGCAGACCATGGTCAGCCCTGGTAAATCACCTGAGCATTAAGAAACAGTGTTTTTTCTGATCCACTTAATTAATGAAGACCCAAATAAAAAATTAAGTGAATGAAATGAGGTGTGCACCAGATCTGCCAAGAGCAAGACAGTCATGTGTGTGAGACAGATCCAAAGTATGGCTTGAAAATATTAAGCACCTCCATGTTGTATTCAGTATTAATCTGTTTCAAAGCATTTTTGGTCAAAATGATTTTTAACAGTGTAAAGGGAAAAGCAGCAAATTTGCTCAGATCAAAACCAGACAAGTTTTCATAATAGGGAGGACACATTAGAGTATCATGCTCTGTTTGACTGAAAATGTGCCCTTTGCTAATACCTGTTGCAGAACTTGTGTCCTCTAATGTGCTGTACAAATAATTAACCAATAACTCTGTATTTCCTTAAAAATAAGAAAATAGACTAAAACAGCTTTTGAAACTAAAATGATTTCAAAGTGAAGTCCTAGACTCCATGACGTGCATTTGTATTTCATACTAATCCCAGGGTTACAACAGTATAGCTGAGTGTAAGGGACATTTAAGAAATGTTTGTTTTGACATCACCTGGCTTTGATGACTTGGTGAAGGAGACTGAAGACAGGGACCCCTGGACTGTTTGCCTCAAGGCATGTGAGTCACAGGGTGTCTCCAGTCCCTGAGATAACAGGCACCATTGTACACCACCCAAATCCTCCAGCTAACAGATAATGACCAGCATTCCAAGGTAAGGAGGCACTACTGACCACCAGCTATACCCTCTGACTGCCAAGCTATCTGCCAGATAATGACTGACATCCCCTCCAGCTGCCTAAACCAGGAGGTACCATTGTCCACCATTGTCCAGGATTGACATCACAGGCTGGGAATTGGTCAACTCCAGAGAAACTGACCAATTGGTGCCTGACAAAGCGCTATAAAAATAATCAGAGTCCACACACACACCACCAAAGAAAAGACAACTTTGGATCATCAGAATGTTGCTGGACCTATAGTGGTGACTATCCCCATTTCTACATGACTACGGATCATCAGAATACTGCTGGGACCTATGGTGGTGACTATCTCTGCTGCACCATCCCAAATCTTGCTTGCTTCCCCAATTTTCTGTTTCTAACTTTCCTATCACCCCTTCTCTCTCTGTCCCCTGAGTAACGAATAATAAAGTCTCAATCTCAATGGTATTTTGACCTCGTTTGTGTCTTAATTCACATTGGGGAAATTGATTGAACACTCCCAAGTCTTATCAGACCAGGACACTGAACATTGGTGTATTTTAACAGAAAGATGTACATACTGCAATTCATCTAAGGACTTCTGCCAGGTGTATTCCTTATACGTGGGAGGAACAGGTTAAAATGAAATAAATTCCTTAATTTAGATCTCATGTGCTTTTACATACTGATTTTTAAAAAGATATATACTTATAATTCCTATGTATCTTGCAGCGCCTGAATCAGTATTACCAGGGTAGTGCAAGGCATTATTATCACGTAGATGCAAAAATAAAATGACATAATTTCAGAATGTGAATCTCACTCTGGTGGTCTGTCATATCCTTAATTTCTAGAACTAGTCATACAGTTCAGACAGCAAATATTCTAGACAGTTTAGAAGTTAAGCTTCCTTCAAAGTTTCTCAAATAGGACATACAAAATTACAAGCAACTATCAAACTAGGGCAATAATTTCAAGGACCGTGCTGTGGCGTGCAGTATTCCATCCCAGATGTGCAAGGTGATCATTCTTGGGGTATTATGAAGAAACATAAAGAGTGGGGGAAAACATGAAACTCCTCTACTACTCTGCACTTCATTGGACACAGTTCACCCCGTGTGTTGCTTTAGGATAATTTAAACTCTGAGTTTATACAGATATATATATACAGTTCAAGATGTTATTCCCAACTGCATTTCATAAAATGTCCTCTTTCTGGCACGTAGTATGTTGTACCTATCTGATAGGTCTGAAGTTGTTGAGCAGATGTTGTAAGTAATCCATATTATGGCCCATCTCTCTAGAGCCTGTGTGAGCAACAGCTAGCCATCTGGACTCTCTGATCTCCCCATTCTTTTAAGGCCAGCCCTACAGAGAATGGTGGCAGCAGTGGCTTGTCATGCAGTGAACAAATACCTCATCAGCTCCTTTTTTTTTTTTATACTCACAGCAGAATGTTGAGCAGTTTATCTTAATTATAACTTACCTCATTAATTGCATTCTATTTGTTGAGTTAAATCTGTTTAACCTAGAAATTTTCTAACAAGATCTAATAAATTTGGATTCTGTAAGCATTTATCAGTTTTCCAAGTATGGATAATATCTGACGGGGGAAAAAAAAAAGTACGGAAAAAATTTTGTAAGTCATGCTCTGTGTCTGTAATCATCTTGGTAGCAAGCTTTCTACAAGTTTGCTAGAAAAAATAATTAATCTATTATTAAATGCAGTATAGTGATAGAAATGTTTTTGGACACATAAAAATGTCACCCACTAAGTGTAGCTTGTTCAGTGTAAACATGCTCTGGCAGCAAGTGCACTTTAGGAATAGATAGATAGATAGATAGATAGATAGATAGATAGATAGATAGATAGATCTGTCTTGGCTAAAATCTACTTCATCAGTAAGACCTCACTTAGGTTTCATTTCTTTATTCTAACTTACTTTCAAACATCGGAATAGACCATAGAAATAGAAATATTACGAATATTTCATCAATTATAAATATTAGTTTAAAATTTAAATATGACATCTTTAAACAGCAAAGATGTTTGGGATTTGCACAGAAACATGTTCTTGTGTCCAAATGATTGTTCTGATGCTTTCATGGACTGCCATGTTTTCTTTCATCTCCTCTAAACTGTGGCATGTAGAGTGGTGATTTGATCAAAACCTCTTACAACTAGATTCCTTATAAAGACAGATGAAGGCAATGTCTTTGAGCAAGACAAAGTGAAGACAAAGTGAAGACGGGGAAATAAACAAGACAGTTAACTGCTTTACCAATAAGAAAACCTTGAATTCTCTTTCTAGGCATGCTTAAGACTTTTACGTTCTTTTAGTTGATAATCTGTAAAACTACTTCATTACAGACAACAATTAAAGCAGCAAATCTCACACAGGTTTCAAATAAACCTTGTTGCTTTAGGATTTTTAAATCTTAAGTAGAAAGTGATCAGCAACATGCCAGGAGCTTATGAATTTACTTTTAATTAAGGTTAAAAAATTATGAATGCTGGAAACAGATTCTTTTATTTATCCATATTCTATTCTGAATAGAAGAAAGGATAAGCTTTTTCAGTACACTTAATATCATAATTCCACAGGTGTCCTGAATGCACCCATGAAGTAAATCAGCTTGTCTGCTGGCTAGGATTTAGACTGTCTTGCCAGAAGCCTGACAGTTTAACTGAATAATTCATGATGCTTTATGATGTGGACTACTGTCCACAAAAGAGACAAACAGACTCATTTTTCCTATGTCCTGAAATTGGACTCAAAATGTGAGGCAAAGGAGAGAGGAAAATATGGTTTTACTCCCCCATTTAAATAAGCTTCTCACCTTGTGAGAAATGCATTATATTGCTACTAGTGAGCAATCATGCCCTATGGTAAAATTGCTCAGATAAAGATGTTGAGGAACTTGTAGGAAGGAGAATTTTCTGAGGAAGATTTAGTTAAAATACAGGAGGTAAACAGTAAAGGACAAAGTGACAGCAAGCAGACCAAATTCTGTAACCCGCTCTATTTGAAACTGCTATCCTACTTAATTCATATAATGAAATGGTTAGAATGGTTTTATATTAAGCATTACTTGTGTACCCTAAAACCTTTCTGCAGGATTGAACTAAATGTAAAGATTGATTACAGGCCAAAAGGATGTAGCAGTGACATTTCTTGGGTGACAACCTGATCCTCAGTAATTATTACTTTTAAACTCTATGGCAACTTGTTTTATCAAATGACACTTTTTTTGTGTGTCAGTCATCTGTAACCTTTTATACATGACTACACTTGGCATAGAATTATTTTGATAAGTATAATGTCAGCACCATCAATGTTTCCATCTCTAAGTGCTTCCACCAGAGATATGGGGTGACTGGTATAAACCTCATTACTAAGAAATAATGTCAAAGATGTCTATAGCAGTAATCCACTGAATTCACAGTGAATTTCACGGGTTAAACCACCAAAAACTCAAATACAAAATTACATGTAGATGAAAAGCAAGATGGGAAGTAAATTTTCTACTTCTTAATATCTTCTATTTTACACTAATTACTTTTTTAAAAACTAACTAACTACTAGAGAAGATATACATTCATGTAATTCCATGTCTGTGAACTTTAATGCCTTATTTGTAAATGCACAAAGGATATTTTCCTCAGATCTATAGGCTATCTAATAGGGAAATAAAAAATGATAATCACAAAACCTGAAAAATATGTTGCTTATATGCTCTCAAAATAAAAATATTCATACTATAACTTCCATTTTTTGAACTCCAGGGTTCAGATTAAAAAGCAACAGATTTGCCACTTAGCTATGGAATAATTAAAGATTAAAACTCTGTCTTCATATTTCTGCATTACAAATACTTTATGATGTATTAATAGAAAAAAAAAGGAAAATACCCTAAAATACTCCAAATGGGTTACCCCAGACTTTTACTTTTCCTTTCCTCATAAGATAAAATGGTATAGGTCAGGAAAATTCTTATTCAGAATGTAACTGAACATTTTTAATGCAACTATAGTTTTTAACAGGGTTCAAGCTGGTGAAGATTGATCTCTTCACCCAGGTAAAAAGCAATAGGAAAAAAGGAAATGTCCTCAAGTTGCACCAGGGGTCGTTTAGATTGGATAATAGATAAAATTTCTTCCAAAGGGTTGTGAAGCACTGAGACAGGTTGTCCAGGGAACTGGTTGAGTCACCATCCCAGGAGGCATTTAAAAGACATGTAGATGTGATGATTGGGGAAATGGTTTCCTGGTAGATTGGCAGTGCTGGGTTAATGGTTGGACTCATGATCTTAAGGTCTTCCCCAGCCTAAATGATTCTGTGATTCTATCACTGATCTTCTCAAACTGGTGGCATCTGCAAACTTGAATGTGTGCCATTGGCTACTCCAGATAATCAGTAAAGGTGTTAACAAGACTATCCGCAAATATCTCTATTTTGTCACCACAGCTCTGGTTCCTCCTGCCTGTTTACCAGGTTGCATGTTTCTGCACATACACCTGAGGCACGTATCCATCTGCTATTTTCTGTCATTTCTGAGGTCCCTCTTCTTTACATAACTCAGAAATGTTTGCTTTCTATTTTTGATCACTACTTGCTCACCTGTCTCACAAATTACTAGCTCAAAAGAATCCCTGTCATTGACACAACCCGTTGAACTAGGTGTTATCCAGCAAGATTCAACTATTCCCACCTATGCTTTTCCCTTGTACCAGCAGGATTTAAGAGAGAACATCTGGGGTCCCATATCCTTCAGACCCAGAGGCCTGTAGTGAACTACAGCCCTTCCCTGGCAAGGAATTTTAGACAATTATATTTAGGCAGTTTCCATACTAGGTATTTTCACCTCGCAGATAACACAGAAATCATATCACTTTTAATGGGAAGTGATTTCTGAGACATTCATTAGCATGTGGATTTACTATGTGGTTTTTCACCCTTGCTTTGTCCATTTTATTTCTAGCTTCACTTTTCTGGAATGACTCAAGCTGATCAGAAATTATTAGGCTGTTCAGGAAACACTGCTTCCATATACACAAAGTCCTAAAGCTAAAAGTTGATTAAGGTCATCCTGGTTTCCTGAAGCTAACAATACTTAAGTGCATACTTTCACCAAGAACGTCAGTCTGAGTTTACCACCCAGCTATGAAGATATGCAATTATTTAATCCAATACTGAATTTCAGTTCACATCATGGAGTGTGATTCCATGGAGAAGGTATTAATACAATTATGCAAAGAGGCTATTTCAGTTATTTTTGGAAGTAAGAAATTCAAGATAAATTACTATAATAAAACCTGTCTCTCTTCAACTTGTCAGTAATAATCTGGTTAAAAAACCAGTGGTGGTACAGTATATGTAGTTGTTTCACTGGACAACATGTGAAAAGAACCTGAACAATAAAAATTTCATTGTAGCTTCAGATAAAAAACAAAGAAACAAACATACAAAAGCTCATCTGCTTTCCCATAAGCACATTGAATGAAAATTACCTGTTTCACTTACATTACATTGGACATGCAAGGAAATATTTTTTGATTCTTATAACAGGAATTCCTACTTTAACTGAATGCAGCATCTGGTGATGACTGAATAGCCATAGTATTATCAGTATCACATTATGTTAGAAAATTGTTCAGATATTTTAGTTTTCAATCACAAGATGCAGATTTTAGGCATAAGCATTAAACTAAATTGAGTCAATATTAAAATGAGTAAAGACAGCACTGCACAAGTCCAATGAAATTGCTGTTTTCACATGTAATCTATAGTAATCCTACTCTCATCTACAAGCACAGCAATTTTTACATTCATTCCTTGTAGTTAATGCCATCAGTGCTGTGTAAAAATAATAACATTGCTGTAGACTTCAGAAATAAATTGTTTAAATAGGATTTTGCTGTTCTTATTCTTCCCAATTCTGTTTTGTTTATGGGGCACCTCTGGCAAAGGTTAGATGAGATGCAAATTTGATTAAATGACTTCAGCCACCTTGCTGACTTCGTTCATATTATGGTCTTTGTCAGCAGAAGAAGCAGGGTATACCCTATTGTGTTGAAGCAGGGTAAGAGGTGAGGTGCCTGCTAGTTTGGAGAATGCCAGGAGGGGCAACAGCATGTTGTACAAAGAGTCACTTTATGCTGCATTTACTGCAACTTTAGTTGCCCCTTCCCCCAAACTCCCTTGATATCTTCTTAACTTGAGCAACATTTCTGAAAATCAGTGGAGTCCCAGAGTGGCATTTCAACCTACTCAAAAATTCAGCTGAATAACAGAATTCTCCCTACACCACCTAACAAAATACAGTATTAAATTTAAGGAGGTATTTTGAATCACTCATGACTAGCTGTGACAATAAAAAAAATCATTGCGCTGGCTGCTATCTGCTTTCTAGCAAACATTAAGTGTTGATACTACATTTAAACATTAAGGAGCTGAAAGAGCATGGTAGGACATGACACAGACCTACTATTTTTCAGGTTACAAAAGAAAATTGTGAAGGTAGAGCATGTGCTATGGCAGTGTTGAGCACCAGTACTGCATACATTACTAACACTGGTGTTCATCTTGCTCTTCTCCACAGACACTGACATTTGCTAGACATAGTTTATATTCCTTCACTCCTGTTTAAATAACTCTTTAGAGAAATCAAAATGGAATATATGACTCCTGCCAAGTGTTTTGAGTTGCTGTTCATTCCACCTCCTGCTCCGGAAGTGAGGTATCTGCTGTTGTCAAACATTTTGTTCCAGCATCGTAATACCCATACTAGTAACCACAGAAGAACGATGTCTGCTACAAGACACCCACATTCATCTCAACTACTGTCATCTCAACTGTTCTAAGGAACTAACAGAAAAAGGAGTTATCATGTTCTGTACTCCCATGTCCTACAAACTGTCAAATTTTAAAATGTTGAATTCTAAATCATACTGTAGCAGAACAAGTAAAGGCTGTACGTGCTGCACATGTACAGATCTAATTTGTATGTGAAGGACTTGAGCACAAAGTTGGCAAACATAGCTACTGTACCCATAGAAAAAACTATTAGATGTCATCATCCTCTATTAAGATGTTAAGCTTGATTCTCTGTTACACTTCAGTATGCACTGTGGAGCAAATCATAATTAATCTGTTACAGAAACAATCATAAATGTTAAATCTATACAATAAAGAGAAAATCTGAAAAATGTTAAAGTAACTATAGCTTTTAAAATGAAGCAAGCATTACCTTATCTACTAAAAGCTCTGGTTTATTTTGACTGATGAATCCTCGTAACTCACTGACAGATTGTTATGATCTCTCAAACAGTGAAACGTGGTCATGAGAATGCAGTAATCAATATTATCGGCAAATCACAATCTGAGACAGTTACCCTGTGTTGAAATTCAAGGGAAAATGATAACATTCCTTCAGCTGACATCCATACAGATCTTTCCATTTTTCAAAGGACATAACATTCATCTTCATATAAAAACATTACAGCTGCTCCTTCAATCAGGAATGTTCTACAAACTGAGCAAAATTTGGAGAAGCCTCAAATCTTTAAATGCTATATTTTTTTCATTATTTAAAATTTCTAATAGCATTTTTAGCTTTTTTTGATGAAATGGAAAGAAGCTATCTTGTAGAATGCCATCAGCAATCACCAGTCTGATATTTGAACCACAGCTCAAGCAATTTCAGAAATTACTTTAAAAAGTGGTGGTCTGAAAAAAGTCTCCACTATACGCACATAAGAATTTTAGCTCTCACAGGTATAAGAAAAGACTGATTTGTTCTACTGCACAGGATATAGGATTTGCACATAGGAGATCTCTCAATTACATACATCCCTATAAAGGAAGCTTTACTCAAGTGTAAGGTCTGCCCTTCTTTGAAATCTTTGGTAATAAAGTTACAGTCCGTAAAGAAAGCTTATCATATACTTAGACACTGCACAGCAATTTCATCATTCATTATTTTCAACGATCAAAGATTATTATCTTATAGAAACAGAAAATATTTCCAAGCCAGCATGCCAGCTGTAAGTCTTCTATAAGTGACAGAACTGATTGAAGCATTACTGAAAAACATATTTTCATTTAATGAATAAATGCCATGAGTATCCTCAGACAAAGACTTCCTGTGACAAAAATTCTGGCAGAACTGGACTTCTACTGATAAAGAGATTTGTTATCCAAAAGTCTGATTCTTACAAAGTTATAAGACTTTTTAAGGAAATGAAACTAGAGAAATCTTTAAAATCTATTTATTATCTTTTAAAAATATAATGTGAAGAAAGGACATGTTTTTCCTCTGTGAACTACAAACATATTTTTAAAAACGCTTTTCCCCACTTCACTAGAAAACTCGAAAGTAATAATTTAGTTTGAGAACATCTTCCAGGTCATAAATCATGTGAGAAATAAAGAATCAATTGGGAGGAAACTCTGTTGTACCACTGCCTGAAGCTGACTGTCAGTCTTCAAGTCAGATTTCACCGAAGAGCAGACATGAATGTTTCATGAAAACATCATGCATTACAACATAGAAGACACTGTAGTGTATTTGTCATAATCCAGAAAACTACAGGGTGGTTCTGATAGACCTTCAGTGGCACAAATTTGGGAGTACAAACTGTGGTTGACTGGATTATCTGCACACTAAGAGGAAACCATGCAGAATGCAGGTCTGTCTTGGACACAGGATGGGAACAGAAGCCAGAGAAACAGGCATGCCACCAACTCCTTGAAGAAGACCAGCTACATAGGGGACTTGTATGTAGCAAAGATAACCTTTGGAAAATCTACATAAAGTCTAGTTGTGGAACAAGAAGTACTAAAATATATCATATTATGAAACAATGAAGGAAAACTTAAAATTAACTGCACTACTAGTCCTTTGGATCACACCTTTAAATCCATACTTCTTGCAGTTCACAGCGTCAGAATACTGGTGTTCACCTTTTCATGCTTTTAGCTCTAATACATCATCAGTCCATGTCTTACTTGCACCTTCACTGAGCTCATATGCATCTGAGAGATGCTAACATCAATATTCTAGAAAGAACAAGCCCATGTACGTATGTGACTTATTACATGTAATTTTTTTAACACCATTACTTATCTACTACCCTTTGTAAGTTAGTTCTTTCACCTCTACTGCTTTTCTCATACTCCCTTCAACAAACGTTAATCATCTATTCATACTCTTATAGAGAGGACCTAGAAATACCACTAGTCACTTAAAAACACCCCAAGACTAAATAAATACATCTGCTAAACAAAGAGCTGCTTGAAATCCAGACTAATGTTCTGGCAGAAACTTGACTGTATCCTGTAGAAATCATCCTTACTGCTGGAAAAATGGGATTGTGAAGGGATTTGTAGCAGGACACAATAGTTGCAAGAAAATTCATAGGACTAATATTTCTTATCTTCTATAAAAAGTAAGCTATTCTAACAATGCTTTAAGAGACTCATATTTTCCAACTTCGTGTGTAAAATTAAGATAAGCTTATCGGGATATGTGATTATGTTACTTTGTTAATATGGATAGCAAATGTAAAGCTAACCATTGAGAAATGAAATCCCTTGGAAATACTTCATAGATCTATTGCTCTAAATTTCTTTCAAGAGTAGCTTAAGCAGAAGCAAAAGAAAGTATTTGCATGTGCTGATTGACATAGGGACGGTCCTTGAGGAGTTTGTACTTGAGCATACAAATGCGAAATAAAATCAAATTAGCATGCTAAGGAAATTAACACTAATATAAATACATTCCTGAATAGTCCCAGATAGCTAATCCCTGGGAAGAATAACTTAAATTCTGTTTTTATTTATGAAAATGGATTCTAATAGAGTTCCACTTGCTAAAAATGTTCAGAGCCTTAGGCTATGCCTAAAGGTAGAGACATAATATGTGCTGCAAATGCCAAGTATTTCAAGTATTTCTTCTTAAAGTTCCCTTAAATGTGGCAAAATTTTAATACCATATAATGAGCCTGACATCCAATTACATTAACTACATACATATGAAATAATTTCCTGTTTGAATTATTTGATAGATCTAATTAAATTACAATTTAAAATACTATTAATCTTTGCTAATCAGCAGCAGTGAATGAAGATACCTCAAAGGTAATAGGTTTTATATTCTCTTTTGAAGCTTCAAACAAAACTAAAACAACTTGTTCTAGCACTAATTCAATAATGAACATAAAAAGCACTTAGCATCTAAAGCTCTGGAAAAGGAGTGCAAAAATCCATTAATAATGAAGAATGAAGCACCTCTAGTACATCTATAAAACTTGCATTTTAAGCTAATAGAATTAAAATAATATTCTTCTACATACAATACAGATGCAAAAAAAAAAAAGTATTATCTAGATAAGAAATATCAAAAAAAAAAAATTAACAATAAACCCCCAAAAGCTTTAGGATGCCAAGGGAGGACAATTTTTTAAGAATATGAATTCCCAAAGCTTAACCTTTCTTCTATGGCTTATCCCAGAATATGCTTTAATGTGTTTTAACACACTAATCCAAAAACTTAGTTTATTTTCTGTACAGGTTATCTCCAGAGAGTTCCTTTAATGTGTCACATACAAAACCCAAAATAAATAAGCTGACAAAATAACTCCTTATTCTCATCACCTTGTTTCAAACATGACGACATGCCATATTAGAGATACGAGGTCAAAAGTCATTTTGGATAGAAGCTCAGATTTACAGTCAATTATTTTACACAGGCATTTAATAGATTGCAAGATTATTTATAACTCTGCTGATAGTAAAATATCCTACTGCTTTAGTGTATTTTCATTTAACAGAAAAGAAACAATCTTGACTTCTAAGATTTTGACCTAGGACTCATGTTGTAACTAACAACTTGCCAGGTATAAAATTTTTATTAAGGGTTAAGGATTCTTGTAAACAAGCAGTGCCCATTTTTTGAGTGTATTTGCATGAACTAATACTATATGTTATAGGCAGCTTCAACTACATTTCCAGCCACTTGATAGTCAGAATAAGTTTTCAGCCTGCAGTAAATTAAAGCTCGCATTATTAAAAAAAATGACAAGAGAAAAAAGAAAAAAATATCATAATGTGGAAAACAATCAGGGTCAATGCTGGTCTGCAAAGTCAACTGATTATTCTACAATAAAGAGAAAGTTTCAAACAGCAATTGACTACTGACACTGACTGGAAAAAAGAAGACCTTATTCTGCAGCTTCAAGGCTGAAACACTGACAACAATTCCCAACTCATGTCAGAAATTTCCCTTTCCAAACAACAGGGAGTGATATTATTTATGTTAAATGAACTACCTTACTGTAGGTATGTTCTCTCTGCTTTTAGAATCCCTGCCCTACAAAGGAACTGGGAGATCAGAAAAAGTAAATTTAAAAAAGTGAAGGATAACCTGAAGTGTAATAGTCTTGCTGATGTCAGTATGTTATTCTGAGTGGTAGAAAAAAAATTGTGAAAGCTACAAAGAGGTCTTATACTGCTGTGAATTCAGATGATAAACTGGCAGCTGAAATCCAATGTCAATAAAAACAAAGAAATCCACATGGAAAAAAACTAGCTCTAGCTATAGATATACAAGAAAGTACTCTAAATTAGCTATTATTATCTCAGAGAGAGATCTGGGAATCAAACTAGAGATGTTTCAAAGGAAACATCAACCCAGCGCTCAGTAGCTGTCAGAATTGGAAGCAGAATGATACAAGTTACTAAGAAAAGAACAGAGAACAAAACAGAAAAAAAAGCCCACCATTGTGAAGCTACATAAGCCACAGCACTTACCTAGGCAGTTTTAAAACCAAAAAGATGCCATAGAACTAGAAAGGTTCAAAGAAAGGAACAAATAGGGTAAAATCACTGGAACACCTGTTGAGGACCTATATATATTTATATACATGTGCGCACACACAATTATGAGCACCACAGGAAAAGCAAACCATTGCTTACAACAACACACAATAAGAGAACTAAGGACATAACATAAAATTTCCTGACGCAACAAACTTTGAAGACTTTGCAGACACAACCAACTGGTGGAAGACGTGATGAAGATCCAACATAGAAGGTGTGCTGGTTTGAGCTGAAGTAGAGTTAACTTTCTTCACAGAGGCTAGTATGGGGCTGTTTGGATTTTGTGCAGAACACAGAGTTGATAATGCAGAGATGTTTTTGTTATTGCTGAGCAGCGTTTACACAGAGTCAAGGCCTTTGCTGCTTTCTGTACTGCCACACTGGCAAGGAAGTTGGGGATGCATGGGAGACTGGGAGGAGACACAGCTGGGACAGGTGACCCAAACTGACCAAAGGTATCTTCCATACCATATGACATCATGCTCAGTATATAAGGTGGGAGGAAGAAGGAGGAAGGAGGGACATCTGGAGTCACAGCGTCTGTCTTCCCAAGGAACCGTTACGCATGATGGGGTCCTGCTCTCCTGGAGATGGCTAAACACCTCCTGTCTTTGGGAAGCAGTGAATTAATTCCTTGTTTTGCTTTGCTTGTGTGTGCAGCTTTTGCTTTCTCTATTAAACTGTCTTTACCTCAACCCATGAGTTTTTGAAGCTTTTACCCTTCTGATTCGCTCCCCCATCCCGCTGGTGGGGGAGTGAGTGAAAGGCTGTGTGGTTCTTGGCTGCTGCTGGGGTTAAACCACGACAGAAGGGAACATGTAGTCTCTTCACCAGTAAGTTGTTTCATACTCCCAGTGTTAAGAGGGTACTGCAAAATTCTTGCTGCCCTCTTTGGTTTCCTTCCCTCCAGCACAACAGGATAATGGAATACAGAGAGCTGCTATCTTCTAACTTTGCCCTGTAAGCCAAGTAATATATGACCCTTACTGGACACATCACCCTTCACTCCTCACTGATAAGACTGACAAGATCACTATTCAGCATTATGACAGGGGCAGAAGGATGAGTAATAATGGGTTTTAGCATTTGATTTACTATTCTAGAGTTATCATCAAGCAAACACTCTGAAGCAGATGTGAAATGTTACTCCTCTCTCATTATGGTAAAGCTGCAAATTATTTTCTATTAAATTACCTGTCTCTCCATATGAGATATCTTGTACCATATCTTCTGGTTTTCCCATCCTTATATTGAACATACTCCAGTCTTCTCTACACTAAATACTCCATCCAGTCTCCTTGTCTCATGAAGCTCAGGACTTATCAAAATTTTCTTAAACCAAAATATTGTACACATATATAAAGCATACACAGGGGATAAAAAAGGGTCAAGAAGATGTATGTCTATGAAAACATTATCTACACCACTCTTATCCTACTATCCTACTCCTACTCAAGCAAGGAGGAATAGATTTATTCATATTTTAATTCAGATTATTTTTAGAAATCTATCAAGTTTTTTTGCAGCAAAAGAAGGACACCCTAGTCTGAACAGTCTATCGAAGATAAATGGGAGAATGAAGTAGATGAAGAAACCACTATACAACAGTTGCTTGCAAGAGAAAAGGTTTCCTCATCAAAATTTCGAAAATGACAAGGAAAGAAATGCAAATAAAAGTCCTGCACCAATTTGGATGTCAAGTAACTCCAGTTAGTAGGCATATTTATCATATGTTTTAGATGACTGGTGGTGATTTCAGGTTCTTTTCATAAGAGGATGAATAATTGATGAGTACCTGTCAATGGGTGTGTGAGAAAAAAGCTTAAGATAGAAGAAGTGACTTTTACAAAAGATGGTCACAAATGAGGAAACTCTGGATCTGCATCCATCTGACTAACTTACGAGTTCACTAATATCTTCCTTTAGGAGATTAATTAATCCAACTGGCTGAAGCATGCATAAAAACGAAACACTATTTTTCTTATACCAAAAAATCAAAAGCAGCTCAGTAGAAGGTAAAAGTAAGAATATTTTCAGAGATATATAGCAATATTGTCTTCTACGGTTTCACCTTCCTGTTTGAGGTTCTACCATCCATCACAAATATGAGAAGAAAATGGGCTTCTGTTTCTATCGTCAGGTGTATCTATACCTGTTCTTTTTATTTCAAATAGATTCAGAGCTAATTACAGCTTTTACTCTCTTGGAAAGGCATGATATTACCACTGTAATTATTCAGTTCCTCTGTATTGCCTTTTGATTCACCTCATTAAACAACCTCTAATTTTACTTAAGCAGGCCACAGTGTTTAGCTTCTTGTCCTTGACTCCACCCTCTCTCTCCTCATCCGCTATGTCCCTACAGGGATTAGCAAAATCAGAACATGATTACTTGGTCTCATAATTTTTCTGGTAAGTTCTGGCCCTTTCTCCATCTTATTTCTATTTAACTCTTCAGGAAGGGGATTAACTTTTATTTTGAGTTTCTACAGTTTTCAGCATTAATAAAGGACTGTGATTGTCCTTGTGCACTACCATGGCAGCCATGAGGAACAATAAAAAGACTATTGCCACTCTTTTTTTATAAATGTATCTTTTTTTTTTCTAGCCTTACTGATTTTGACTCATCTAAGAAGTCGAAGCCTTTTCCCTGAACTCAGTCTCATTTTGCTACACAGGGTGTAACACACTTTTAGTGAAGGAAAAACATAAGAATGGTAAACTAAATTATGAACACATCATTATTCCTTCTAATATGCATTTATGAAAACCAATGTAAATAGGTTACTGAACAATCTCCAAGTCCGAACTTTTTTGGTTTTTTTTTTTTGAGAAAAGATATGGAAAGTGCTATTATCCTTGCATGTTGATGAAGTACTGATACAGATGTATCAAGCAGCAACACTCCATTTTCAGAAAAGATCTGTATTTATGATTACATCTGCAACTGTACTATTGAATGTCTACCAGAAAATGGCAACTATACAATCTACACTCGAAACAGAAATCAGTACTGCTCTACTGAAATCAATGAGTAAATACTTTGGTAGATAACAAATCATTATAAAACTCAGAAAAAAAAAAACATAAAAAATTGGTTTCAGTAGCTACTGACAATCTCACAGAAAACAGGAAAGGCCTTCAAAGGTGGCTATGCCTTATTTTTCTCAAAATGTCTATGACTATTTTTAATGCAACTCTTATAAGCTACTAGTTATCTCCACTTACTCAGCCACTCTGCCTCTGCAGCATAATGAAATTCTGGTATGATGATAGTACATCCTATTAATGAAAGTATTATGGACACAGATGGCTATCACGGCTACAGATTGCTGAACACCAGGACCCATTTTCTAGCTGATATCATCCAGTATTTAGAGTCAACAAATCTGGGACACAAATAACTTTGTAGAAATCATACTCCAGTATTCTGCAGAAGCTTTTTCTGTTCAAATCAGGGCAGGCAATGGATAGGGAAAAGAAAGGGAAAGCAGTGTCTCTTGCATTCCTGTTCTCATGAATAACTAAATTTTCTTTTTAATTGGCGAAATCTTTTTAAAACCATTCAAGTGGTTTCAGCTTTACCATATAAGGGTAGTCTAGGAAGGGAAAAAATGTCTTAATTCCAGTGATAAAAATTGTGCTATTAACAATCCAAGTTTTTAATATATTTGTGTATACTTATTAATATCTCATGATTTTCTTAAACCTCACCTTCGCAGACATCATTATAACCCTGCAGTTTCAATTTATACTGCTGCAGTTTCTATGTTCACCTTATGTTTTCGTTTATGCACATCATGTGTATATATCTACCCTGATGTATTTTTATAATAGATATCCTGTGCTTTTAATACACATCTTTTTCTGTATTTTATCATTTGGGCTCAAATATCTTATTCAACTGTTTGTCAGTACAGGAAACAGGACATTTTATGCTATGGGAAAATAAAAATAAAAAGCAGCAACTTCTCTGTGGAAAATATAATATGTAGGTGCAGTGTTCTTAATAATTGAAAACCTGAATCTTAATTATTGCACAAATCAACTTATCAGTGAAGTTCCGTAATTTTGAGAAATACTCAGAAATTAAGTTGAAAACTGAAGTTAGCAGGAGCACACTAGCAGGATGTCACACCTCTAAATCTCATCATATTATGAAATGAATTCAAAGGTCAAGGAAAACAAACTGAAAAAAAATACCCAAAAAACCCTGAACAGCTTATGTTAACACATCACAGTAAAAGTTTAAAAAAATCCACAATAGGGAACCAACCTAAGCTGAGAAGCAGTCTGAACTACTATTTTCTCTTCCTTAGAAATGAATAAGATTTTAAAATATTGTGCAATCTTTTTCAAGCTTGACAGAATATAAATTGAATTTTTTATGCTATATATTTCTTCATGGTTTTTCCCCAAAATGTAAACTGAAACAGAAATATTATTTTAATTTTTCCCTATCATCAGAACAAAAAGAGAGTATTTTCATCTACAACTTCATATGAGACAGAATCAAAAGCTTTCTGGCTTGACATCCCATGCAAAGGTAAGGATATAGCAGAAGCTACATCCCTAATCTTTCACCTAACTTTTAGACATGCTCTGAGAAAATTTTTCATCCAGACTTCAATAGGCTGACTGAGAAAGGAAGATTGTAAGACTAGATATGGCACTTAGTGCCATGGTCTAGTAACCACAGTAGGGTTGGACTTGATGATCTTGGAGGTCTTTTCCAATCCAGTTGATTCTAAGATTATCGACTTTTTTTTAAACCAGGGGGTTGAAGGTGTAAATTATAAAGATAAAAGTGAAGATGGAAATGCAGCCTTGGAAGGTTGTAAACAACCAGTTTGTATTATGCAATCAAGGTATTCACCTTTGTATACTGTATCTTAAGCAAGTTACCTTGAGTCTTTTTATGTGTTTATTATCATTTGTGTGCTAATTTTATGGAACTTCATTTCACATGAACCAACAGATTTCAAGCTGCCACTTGCAGCATCTCCCATGTGAAGTCCATTTCACCTGTGTGCCAAAACCTACTCCATGTCCACAGTATTACATGGCCTAAATTACTCCATGAAATGCATATATATATGAAAAGTTAGGAAACGTGAGAATTTCATTAGTTAACTCTGGTTCCAGGAAACACATAAACACACACAATGAGGGGGAAACAAATGAAAGTCCTATCTTAATGAAATATGACTTCATAAACAAACTACTGTGAGCTTGGAAGATTAAGAAGTGTGGGTAGGGATCAAGTATCACTGTGGCAGGGATACAAAGCTGAAGGTGACATCCCTAGGTGAAACAAAGTTGTTGAAAGAGCATTTTTTTTCAATGTTGTTTTCTGGTTTTCATCCAAATTAATCTAGAACAGTAGAGCCAGAAATGATCCAAGATTTCATAGGTGTGCATAAATATTAGCATTTTTTATATAAGACTCTCTATTCCAAATAAAAACCTGCAGTAGGTTACAGTGAAAAGTACACTATTTAAAGCAATTGTTATATAAAAAATTTAAAAAATGGAAACCATTAATACAAAGAACTTCAGAATTCAAATTATTTTTACATGAATCTGAACCTCTCCTTCAAATTTCTTTCTTATGGGAAGCTTGTCACTGCACTGATCCCATCATTTTTTATTAGCTGTCTAAATGACTACAGATCCAGTAAATTCAAATTCAAGGAAACAAGTTAATTAGATTCAATAGCATTCTTAATTTGACTAAGAGGTTAAAGTATGTGAACTTTAAATTATAAGAATATCAAGATAGAAATCATGTCTCTCTGTCTGAGTAGGCTTTTTTATTAATTCTATAATAAGATCTAGACTCATGCTTATGTTACAGATAGAGTCATCAACATCTGAAAAAGAAGCAAAAACTACTTCAAGCACAGAAACCATTCCATAATCTTTGTTTGCACTCTGGGCACAATGTCATTTTAGAATTTCCTACACAAAGAACTGGCACCACTTAATTCATAATAAATTAGTTTTGCCATTGTAATAGATGGATGGCCTCTTACACTGGTTAGAACATGACTTGAGTCCTCTGGCTTGTCCCGGAAACTACTCTCATGGGTATAATTAACAGCTTAGGACAATTACAATTGCTAGGTTACTTTGTACAACACTGTGCAGTTTCTCTCTTAGAAGCTTTTTTTTACTTGCAAAGTCATCCTTGACCAGGAAAGTTATTTTGGGTCAGAAGCACTAATTGCTGGGAATGAGTTTTTTGTTTTGGCTTTTCAGCTCCTAATCTATTCATTTTAATGCCACATAATAGTAATATAAAAGGACTTTATATTTACTACATATTTATACATAAAAATCATATATAGATATATAAAATATAAATCTAAGAAACACCATATAGAACTGAAGGCAGAATGTTACTCAGCATATATATTTTGTTTCTAAATACATAAACCAAAGTATTCTATACTGTGCAAAGAGGTTCAAAATTAGGTGGACTCTATGTTACCAATAAGAATACCCCAAAATGTGCTAGATCAATATTCAATGCTGCCAGCAAATGCAGATAATGCAGCTCATATCACTGCTAAAGGAAGACAATACTAACTCAGCACTTTTTAGCACAGGATGGTGAAATCACAAAATATTTCAAGTCTGACGGGAATCAAAATGAACAAAAGTCAGGTACTTAAAATATTCATACAGACCAAGACTTCCTGACATGTAACAAATGCAAAATTGCAAAACCTAGTTGATTTTTGTAAAGTCTAAGAATTGCTTTTCAGGAAATCTGGTACTAAAAGTCTAGCAGCATTTTCTAACGGTGAAGCCCTACCCATAACTATTTTAAATCCAGACCTCCTGCCACCCCAAATATGGCAGTTTATCTGCCTGCTGCCCACCACTTCAATAGAGAGCTGCCAACATTCAAAGTGAAGTTACTAACCAGGCTGCAGTTGAAAATAAAAATTCAGATAGAGTCTGTACAAAAATACAGATTAAAAGAGACAAACAGACCTTTGTGGGAGTTTTTGAGCTTCTCTGAGATTAAATGCACAAAACCCTTGATATTATTAGCTAAAACATGATATGCTCCTGATCCAGTTTCACAATGTCATAGACATTCAAATTGTGTTCCAGCCAGTTTGTGGGAAGCATGATTAGTCATACGAAGGAAGCTTAAACTACAGCTGGGAACAAACTGCTGATGCTCTTCTGGGAGGTAACAGGCCCTTCTAGAGGGATCCCTTGAGGAATCACCCTCACATAAACACACAGTAAAATATAGTGGGGACATCTCAGTGTACATAACCAGATGACACTGAATCTGGCTCATTTTTAATTTGAGCAGGGCTTTGCTGGGACTAACCCTCAGTGCTACAGCCTTCCCTTACATGTTCCAACATTTCCCTTGGTTTTATACTTGTATATAATGATTAGACTTCCAAAACTTAAGTCAAAATTTTGACCTAAGGCTGTTAAAGCATGAATGTAAATACTGAGTCTAGGGTAACTACTTACTTTTAAAAAGCTGCTTAGAATTTGTCTATATTGTTAACAAGCACTCAATGTTTTAGGCTTCCCAACATAAAAAATTCAGTAATGCCGCAAAGATGAAGCCTGAAGTTTGAAATACACTTGCTGCTTTGTGCAGAAACATCTATCCTACCAAAGAAAACCTGTTCTTAAAGTCCTTTATTTGCATTACACATACCCCAGATAGTAAGCATGAAAAATATATAGTTTTTTAAAAGCTAATTAAACTCAAGGGCAGGAGGACTAAGTCTTCCAATGAAAGGCTGTTACATGATATAATGGATAAAAAACTAGTGATTTTTTCCCCATTGACTATTGTTATTGTAATACCAGTGCTAATCAGTGCATCCTATTACAATTGAAGAATAAACAATCCGTAGACTTTTCTTCTTTACCAAAAAAACCCCAAACAAACAAACACAAAACCAAAAAAACCCAAACCAACCCTCCAAATCAATTCTGTTCTTTATCTGAAACACTTAAATATTTTTTTTCCTATTTCAAATAAGAATTTTTTTCTCCTTTGTGATGCACAGTCCAGACTGATACATCTTCCTTCACATTCAATTGGGGTTGAAATTTGCCCTCTCAAAAGTGATGAGCAAGGGTAAAGGTCCTCTGTGTATGTCCTTCTAGGAAGGATGCTAGAGGAAGCACTGAAATTTTCAAAGATATACTCTGAAACAAGTGGGTGGAAATTCCACTTTTCCCCTTCTACCTCATCTGAGAGTACAAAGAAGTTTGGAGGTCTTTCCCCCTTATCCTACTTCCCAGAATCTGGATAATCAACAAAAGGAAGCAGCTATATATCCTTATGTCATTGTATTCTGCACAAAAAAGGACTCAGTCTGCAAGCACTTTTAGTCTAGGACTGTATGATACTGATTTGTGAAACACCTTGCACACCTAGGATACCATTAAAATAATATAGCATTAAAACATAAGCAAAACAAGTTATAAAAAAATTACAGACATCCCTAAAGTTTATTTATGATATGAAAATGCCAGGTTTTATGTCACAAACACTTTTTATTCCTGCAATGTGACCTCAACCCATACCTGCAGGGGGAAACACAACTCCTCTGCATCACCATAAATAGGTGGCTTCCTAAGGTTCTTCAAAAGGAGTGTTTTCCCTGAATTGGCCCTGTACAGACTACTTTGAAAGAGATGTAAGAAATTGCCTAGCATTAACTACTCTATTCCAGGTGCTGGTTGTTGTCACTAATTTAGCAATCAATTTTAACATTTCCTAGGACTCTTCTGACACATCATCTATCATCACAGATATTAAACCTAAGGCAAGTTAAAAATAAAGTGGTACATAGCTTTAAAATATCATTTCTAACCATGTTATAGTCTTGACTCACTTTTATGAAACACATTGTTTCTTTGTTTATAGTTCTCTGTGCTTAATTAAATTATTGGGGGAGAATACTCCTTGGCCATGCTGCTTTCACAGTGTCAGAAATGTAATTTAGCTATAGTTTTGTCTCACCCGTTGATGGCAGGGGTATTTACAAAGGTTCATCTCTCTACATTCTCTTATATTCACTGTAGACAAACATGCTGCCCTGAGAGAAGTTCACCTTCACACATGAATAGGTTTCAAAGTTTCTCTTTTCCCATTCTTCTGGGGATAACTGAAACATAGGATGACAACCAGAGGGGGTAATATAAACATGTTATATTTTTTCTTTAAACTGCCTCTAATCAGCCAAGACTGACTTTTCCAGAAGGCAATCCAAGCAGCTGATGGCCTGAAGTGTTTACACACATTACATTCAAACAGAAAACCTACTCTGCTAGTCATCCCATGTTCTCTTTAATCCTATCAAAGATAAAGAAAGAAGCTTTCAGAAGTGACACCAATATTGACACTACGTGGTCACTGACATGCCCACCTCATATCACTGTTCACAGAGGGAGCTTACAGTGACTGAACTCCTGAATTTAGGAATGTCACGTTGACCTATTGCCTGAAGTTAGCTAATGAATCAGACTGCAGTCAGACTGCTGGGGTTGTTGATAGTGCTCTGCCGCAAGATATCAAGCACAGAAAACTCTACCCAGTGATTCAGTGCATGCTTATGCTAATGCATAATATGTTCTCTAGTATTTTGTCCAGTCCAATTTAAAATGTCTGTAGTAATTAGGCTTCTAGCCACTTCCTCAGAAAATTGTTCCACTATCTAATGTCACATAACCTCCAACCATTTTTCTGTACTGAAACTGCCATTAGAGCACGTAGATGAAAGAGGATTAGACTACATGGGTGACTGCATAGGAATGCCAAGGAAGTAAAGCAAATGAAGCTGTTAGCATTGATGAACTAACGCGTCCAATGAAACACCAGGAGGCTGAAGGTGTTGTCTTTCAGATGAAATGTGAAAGCAAGGCACTAAGCATTAGAGGCAATTAAAGTTCTCTCAGCACTCTTTGCACAGTATCAGTGTTAACCCCTGGTTCCTGGCCACCTTCCAAATCACATAAATAATTCTGCTTTCCTAAATATTTCCCTGCCCTATCATTCAGAAAGACAGCCATCTCTTAACCTGAAATAGTACATTGATGCCAAGTTTAAACTCAAAGGAGGATGCTTCTGAGTGAAAATACTTCCAGTTTGGTGACTTTGTTATAGATGCAAGGCTTAGACAAGTACTTTATCTTCAATTACATTTTATTCACTCTTGTCTTGGCACTGTTTTACTTATATATCCAAAGTGTTTCCTCTCCATCTGTGGCGTATAATCCTTTGGAAGCTTGTGAAAAATAATCTGCCTATTTGTGCCATAATTATTTAAACATAATTCTGCTACATCCCTGATTTTTTACTCCATAAACATTCTTAGATGATAGAAGAGATCTATAGATCTACCTGCCATTAGGAAACAGTTAAGCGCTAAAAAAAGTAAAGGTACCTCAGCCAAAGAACCCAGAAATCCATATTGGGCTTGACTTTCAAGCTGTGATCAGTACTTGCTCTCTGCTACCTGACTGCTCAAGAATTAATCATTCTGTGGAAAAGACTAGCATTATGCATAATCCTGGTCTGCATCTTTATGACAATCATAGAATCATTGAACATCTCAAGTTGGAAGGGACTCATAAGCATCATCAAGTCCAAATCCCTGCCCTAGCCAAGTGTAACTCAGAGTAAACCGTATGACTATGAGTGTCGTCCAGACACGCCTTGAACTCTGACAGGCCTGGTATAGTGACCACTTTCCAGGGAAGTCCCTTTCATTGCCTGACCACCCTGTCAGTGAAGAACCTTTTCCTAATGTCCAATCTGACCGTCCGTTGACGCAGCTTCATTCCATTCCCCTGTGAGTAGATCGGGCTCTCCCCCTTTGCTGTCTTACTTGAGGAAGTTGTAGACTGACATGAAGTTACCCCTCAGCCTTCTCCAATCTGAACAAAGTGACATCGATTGTTTCTCATACATCTAGCCCTCAAAACCTTTCATCATCTTGGTCACTCTCCTCTGGACACACTCTAATAGTCTGATGTCCTTCTGGCAGCCAAAACTGGGGCCAAAGCTGTTTGAGTTTAGGTTCCAAATACTTCATAACATAGTGAAGCCCTTAACTATACTTCTTCATTAAAATATTCCTTTAGGTTAGTTATCTATCTTCCTAAGCTAACTTCCTAAGCAGGGGGTTGGTTTTCTTTTTCAGTGGTTGCTTGCTTTTTAGTCACATTTTTGATTATTCCTTTTGCAGATTCTCAGTCAGGAGAGGAAACCTAACTTATCTCCTTGTATTTCTTATAGACACATCTGTGTTGCCATTGATGGTGCAACTACTGATATATTCCATTTTATACTGCTCCATTTCTGTCTTGGGGTTGAACAGGGGCATTTCTTTCCAGCAACACTTAAATCTCTAACTGAGACTAGACATACATGACCAAAGAGAACAAGTATATTGGATGTGAACATGTTTATAAGATTTTACTAAGTCTATGATATTATTTATGTGAGAAATATTACTCAGCTGCTTTCAGAATGTCACATGTTGTCCTTAGTTTGGAGCAGGAAGCAAAGCAACTGGAGTGAAACTCAACTTCCTGTGCATTTCTAAATGCAAAGTGATACACAAGGTGGAAATTGTCACAATGTGCCTGTGACGTGCATAGAAAAAGGAAGCTCATGAGTAACTGAAACAATTTTACTTCCATTGTCAGTAACTAGGAAAATCTACGGTTCTGATGGAATTGTCTAGAGGCAGGTGAAAGAAAATAAAGTGCTGTACAAGCTTTGGTGCATCTGCAAGTACAGATGCATTTGTGACTGTATATGTCAGAGTTAGGGTGAGGAAAGGAAGGAAAGAATTACTATTGATTTAAGTCATATTGAAAAGTAAGTTTTATACATGTGGTCTTGGCAAATGCATTGTTCTATTCTTCCTTATTTTGTTAAATTTTCTTTTAAATAAAATTATTTTGAAAATTATTTCTAGTTGGAATAAATAGACATTATTAATATTCTAAGGTACAGATTAAGACAAGTACCCAATGGTTATTTTAGAAATTAGCATATACAGTGTTTGGAACACTTCAGACATATCATAACAGATAGCTACTAAGAGACTGCAAAAGCTCCAGAAGTTGTAACAAAACTTATAAAGGTGGTTGCTTACATAAGGGTACGTAAGCATTGATGAAATTATTATTTATTTAATTCCTTGAAAGATATTCTAATACTGTGTTTCATTACTACATCCTACCAGTAACATATGCAGCATAAATATGACTGCCGGTTAACAAATTCTAGGATTGTTTAAAAGCCCTAATGATAAACAAAGCTGCTTTATTCTTTGGAAATTAAACTCCTGGCCATGGTCAAAATATTCCCAGGCAAATGACAAACCATCATGTGCACATTTCTTTACTATAACATGTGACCTCTCACATCATAGTAATATTAAGTATAGCTCACCTTTATATACAGAAAGGCCACAATAAAATCTCACCAGAGTCTTTTCCAGGATGAACAACCCCAACTTGGTCAGCCTTTTTTTACAGAAGAGGTTTTACAGGCCTCTGATCATTTTTATGACCAAACAGTCTCAACCTCCTCACAGATTTCAATCTTCCACACTATACAGTGCCCTCCTTCTGGTCCAGTGAAATCTCTACATAGTATTATTCAGTCTTCCTTTAATTTAATATCCATACTGCTTTTCCTTTAGATTCTCTTTGTTTTAAATTGACATGCCTTAAATATGACAAATTAATTGTATAATAATTACAGTGAGATAACATCTCAGTAAAACCAGGATAAAATAATATAAATAGTGCATTAACAAACATATGAAATACTCTAAATATAAAAGCAAAAATTCCTGTTTCTGAAAATCATTCTAGTTTTTTTTGTGTTCATTTCTTTTTTACTCCCTGCAATATGGATAAAATGCTTTAGAATGATGAAGCTCTCCAGGTATTTAGCAGTTTAGTTTCAAGTGCATGACCTAGGATTCTATTAATGATCAGTTTTGACCCCTACACCTCCCCATAGACTCCTGGAGATAATGACAAGAGCAGAGAATTATTGATCGAAACTAAAGTGGCTCCCTTGTAGATCCTGAGCTTCTGTGTCAAACAAAATCAATCAATGCCAACTGAAAAGCATGTTAATCATAATGCATGAACAAATGATACCACCAACATTGTATAGAAAACAATATTGTTACAATGCTTGTAATAGAAATTAAATATTATTCAAACCTTAAAAAGTTAATAAAAAACCCACATAAATCATACTTTTGTAACATAAATTGTCTGAACATTTTGAATTCAGTTACCTGAGATTCAGCTAGTCTAAATTTAAGAATTCTGGATGTCAGGATTGATATGCTGGGATTTCTCACAGCACGTAGTGGACATAAATGCAACCAGAACTCAAATCCATGGCATAAGAATCTTCTAAACACAGAATTCAGGTAAGCAAATTAATGATTGACATCCTAATTTTCTCCAGCAATTACACTACTTCGCTCATATCACTTTTCCTTTCATCAACCATGTCTATGTTCTGGAGAAAACTGCAGTTTATTTTTTGGCTTTGGACAGAAGTACTGGAATGTACTGAATATTCAAATGTTCATCCCATACTTCTCAGGATACTACGTTTGTATTGTATGAAATGCTTTGGCATAACAAATCTTATTTTAAGATATATATATAACTATATACAAAAGAACACAAACCACGATGTGCATCTGTACACAAATTGTCATCAAATACTTTATGTCACTTGCTTTAAAACAAATTTCAATTAGCAAAGGTAACGCACAAAAATAGAGAATAACTGCTAGATTCCAATCTCTCCAGGCTTCAGCTTAAAACCTGATGAAGCCTGACCGACACACAGGGAAATTACTCTGGTGATAAACCAGATGCTGTGTTCAAACAAAATATCTTATCAAGTAATGCAACTGAGGTCATTGCTATGGAATTTGATCTCAAAAAAGGGACTAGGGAATACTAGTTGTAAATAATAATAATATAATGAAAAGTGCAGACAAACTACTGTCATAATATCACAAAACCTACATTCATGAATAAAAATTACATCACAACCAAACACACCAAATATACATTATAACTCTGTGGGTTTAGAAATGAAGCAATCAACACTAAATCACACTTGAAATCAGGGTGAATATTGATGCCATTTTTTTAGAATACATTAGCAATCTGCCATACTTAAAGACTGCTAGAAAAAAATACAAAGTAAATCAACCCTCTCCATCACAGACAAAGATTTCAAGAAAATCTCTGTTCTTCATGCTCTGTTCAGACCAAGTTCTAAACACTGCATTTTCATTTTTAAGAATTCCAGTTTTATCTATCTGACATTCACTGTCTTTCCTTTCTTAGGAAAAGACCTTAGGTGATGTAGCAGTGGAAAGTGGAGTGGATTTTGGTAATCAACCCAGAACTTACTCTAAGAGCTATGTTGACAAGTGCAATCTCAGACAATACTTGTGAAGTTTAAGAGTCCTTAAATTACTTACTCCTTTTGCTGCAAAACTGACACTTGCATTTCACAGCTCCAGGAAATATACTACATAACAGAATATATTCTAAGGTACTTCTCTCAATTGAACAAATGGCAGCCAGGGACAACATGATGCATATTAAGGTTGCAAAAATTACCAGCTTTGGTGCTGGATTTTGAAACCACTCTCTTACCAGAAGCTATAACACAATTGTTAGGTAATATTTTCTCGTTAGTAGGTTAGCAGGTCACACTTACTATGCCTGCTTCCTTCACAAATGACTTTGCATTAATTATTGAAGGTCTAAGATCTAATTTTGCTACCTTTACTTTAAAAAGCCTCATAAAAATCAAGACTATATAAAGAATATTTTCCTATACAGTTGTATTTATGGCATGTAAAACTATCTTAACTTCATTTATGACAAAAACCTACAGATCAGAGATATGACTTGTGCCTTCTTTTAATTTGAGAGCTTGATAGACAGTTCAAGGTATCATTAACCTTTTGGAGCTCTGATTAGAAAACATCCCTAACAGTGTCCAGGAAAGTAAAATGGTATGTCCTACATACCTTGCAGTTATCTTTCTTTGCAAAGGTCTCAACATCCTAACTATTAACATTTTGCAAAATAACAAAGCACCATGTTATTAGAGCTTATGAGAACTATAATACCAGGATGGAAGAGGGCATCAAGGATCATCTGGTTCAACCTTTCTAGGCAAAATCTAGGCAGTCTAGACAGAATGGCCAGTACCTTGTCCATCTGAATCTTAAGTGTCTGACATTGGGGAATCCACCTCTGCCCTGGGGAGATTATTTCAATGACTGATTGATCTCATTGTGAAACATTTTAATTTTGTGTCTGTTTGGAATGTCACCAGGAGCAACTTGTACCCATTATCCCTCATCTTTCCCATTTGACTCCTTGTCAGATTTTAAAAAATTAATTACAGTCTTTGGACGCAAAAGTTAAGGGGAAGTTCTATTTCTCAACTGATGATTTTTTCCACTTCTTTTTCAAATGTGGACTACTACATAAAGGACCTTCTCTGACTACACAGCCTCTAACCATAAATTCATCCAGTTGTCTGTTTTCATAAAATGATGATCAAGCACATTGAAAGCAAAACCAGAATTTGAATAGACCTTCTTTGTGAGTTTAAAAAAATATAGAAAATTTTTTTAAAAATATCAAATTACCTCAAACCTTCCATATTTGCAAACTAAGTTAATATTGTAATTGGAGAATGAGATGCGGTCATGTCTTCTTACTGACTTGTACATTCCAGCAATCTAAGTTTCATCTTGAGACACTCAGAGATGTATTAAGGCAAGGCAGAGAAACAGTGAATACCAGAGAGTGCTACATCTGATTTATCTTAAGCACTTAGGACAAGATAAATTACTCTGAGAAGGTGCCTTTTAGCTTCCACTTGGTATAAAGGAAAACTGGAGCTACTAACAACTAACCCTAAATACACACTACAGCAAAACTGACTGAAGAAATATTATATTTTATTCTCATCAACTGATGCAAAAGTCATCAGGTTTTTTTCCCTTAGAACTTTGTTGTTTTAAAATGGGAAACACATGTTGAATTTTTTAATTGCTAGTAAGCACTTTTTCTAACGTTGCAACTATAAATGACACAATAAAACCATTCCTTTCCTAAGCAATTACATCTTATGATCTTGCTATAAAGCAGGAAAGGAGAATTACTGGATATCGTATTATATTACAAAAGAGACAGCTAAGAAACTGTCTTATAGAGTACTAAAAACAGTGAAAGGAAAATGCAAAAATAGAATGTGCATGATGTTCTATATTTAGCTTCGTGGGTAGACTGAAATCTCCTTTGAGCTGTCTTCCTTGATAATCACTGGGATGACCAAATTCTGAGGTAACAGTAGGGTGTTCTCAGCAGTATCTTTATGAGGACCCAAACCAGCCATTCCAAGACAATTCAAGAATTTACTATAGTTCTATATATAAGCATCCTTTTTATTTTTTTTAACTTTTGTTAACTGAGCCTAAATCAAACAGACAATTTTACATCCACTATTTTCTATATGTCTCCAATTTTATTTTTAATATGAGTTCTTGAGCCTTGCAACACAGACTACTCTTGAAGATTGTCCCACTGTTAGCATAGCTGTAACAGAGTTTCATTTATCTCAAAAAATTATTTCAAAGTGAAACATTTTCATATCTCCCTACATGTGAGCAGTTTTCCAGCTGCATGCAATCAGTGCATCTGCAGTGAATCATACAGAATCATCATTTTAAAGAGAGAAGGAATACTGGGCATGTGAGGTATATTCAGATACTATATTTCAACTATAGCATCAGTGTTTTCTTCAACAGCATTGAATATCACATGGGCAGTCACATTTGCCTCTGAGTGGCATAAAATCTTTAAGGCTCTTTTGCAGCATGTGTTTAATGTTATAAGGAAAAAAGCAAGGGGAAAATGAATGCCATTTCACTGATGATCCTATCATCACATGTAAAATATAACAGCACCACGCCCTTAACACTGAACCGCATATCAAACTAAAACAAAAGTAAAATTTCCAATTAAAAACATGCAATTGAAATATCTATACTATTAGTCAGTAATACCCTTAGGGTGAATTTCAATGGTATTGGCATTGCTAGTTGAGACACATGAAAATTTCTTCTATAGAGCTATTTCTTATTTATTTTTATGAGACACTACCAGTTTATACCACTCATGTATTGGAAAAAAATGATTGAGTAGATTTTTACTTCTTACCATCAACACACGCTGGCCTTGCTCTTGTTGTACCGGCAATCTGTCCTTTTTTACATGCACAGCGAGCCGTTTGTCGGGCTATAGTCCTTCGGGGCTGACTGCTATCTCTGTCCAAAGTAACAATCTCACATGTACCTGCAGCCAGTTGACCTGGAAAAAGAACCAGCAACAGGTACCAGAGTCACTGAATGCACTACAGGCAATCTATTACAGCCGAATAGAGTCACGGCCCAAAGTCACAGCAGACACTCTGCAACAAATGGGCAGCTAGCTGATGGATATAATAAAACCAAGATGACATACAATTTTTCTTTGTGGTGGACATATGAAAACCCTGCACACAGGTTCTGTCAGAAAATGATTATTTTTCCATAAAAACCAGAGAGCTGAGGTTACACAGGTTACTTTCACTTATGTCAGCTAAGTAAAGGAACAATCTTTTACAGAAATGGAATTTAAATGGTGCGCTCTTTACATACTTTCAGAAAAGAAACGATAAAGTACATGGAAAATAAAAACTTCCCCACATGCTCATGAACTCAATGAAGTCTTAAATGCTGTGTGTGTTGGTTTTGAAAGAAAAAGTCTTTCAAAGCATGCCCATATTTGACCAAACTGTCAATCCTTCAGCTCTTGCTCATCTAAATGAAAAGATAATTCATTATCTACCTATATTTGACCAAACTGTCAATTCTTCAGCTCTTGCTCATTTAAATGAAAAGATAATTCATTATCTACCTGACTCATATATGATGTAGCTGTCCTTTTTTTTTTCAGTTTACTAAACTTACTGTGTAACCATCCTCCAGATGACTTAAATTTCACTGCACCCTTAGCTCAGTAACACTGCTTATTTTTTATTGACTTTTCCAATGTATGTAGCTTTTCCTGAATACTACAGAAATCCACACCACCTAATTCTGAATTTGGACCATGCTATGAGAGGTGAAGCAAAAGGTTCAACAAAATTATTTTATGAAGAATATTATTCTGAACTAAATGTTACACATTTAAAGGGATTCACTTCCTTTGGTACAACCAATAGTAGGCTACTGGTATATCAAAACAGGACTATTTACAGGCAAAAAATATACATTATGGAATTTCAATGTGTAGAAAGATTGAAAAAACCTCCAGCTATCACTTTGTGTTACACATAATTTCTGGGATTTATGGTGCAGTACTAAATTTAATTTCTATTGGATTTTGTCTTTGTAGCAATCAGTTATAAACCTGCAAATAAATATGTGCAACAGTGTACCTGCAAATCACTAGCTTACTGTGTTTTGTTTTTTAAGAAAAAAAAATAGATAGGAAGAAATTCAATATAGTATTTAGGAAAAAAAAAAGTATGCCATTTATGCAGTTTAAATAATATTCACAGTAAATTATTTTTATGCTATTGAAATATTGAAAAAAATGAGACAGCAGAAATTTTAAACCTATATTAACATTAAAATTAAACAAAAAACCCCAAACAACCTGAAATATATGAATAGCCTTTAGTTTCAGTCTAGAAGTATGATGCTATTTCTCTATGCTGCATTTTTTCATTTAGAATAAAGTTTACCCACTCTATTTTTCTCAGAAACAGCTTACGGTGCTTATTGTGTGGAACAGCAAAATATGGTAGGCTGTCACCAGCACTGTGACTGGTTCACTACTAAGCCACCTAAATTTTATGCTTCTCTGACTCTTACACTGTAGGAAATTGCAACACAGTAAAACTGAGGATCTCAAAGATGAGTGTGGAACAAGGTACTCTAGAAATACATGCAAATATATGACATGTTAGTAATATACGTTAGGCATTTATAAATACACATACGATATTCACAATAGTGAACACTATCACTCTAGTGTTTAATAGCTGCTGGAACTAGACTTATGAGCTATGGTCAGTCCCATGTTTCTACTCATTTCCATCCACTCTGTTAATAAAAACAACTTATGATAAACACACTGATTAGAGGACTTTATTATATGGTGTGTTTTAATTTGTTTCCTGCAAATATTGGATGAGAATGCAAAGGTTTAGCAAGAAAGATAGTGGTACATGATTTTCAAGTGAAGGATAAGGGAGATTCATCTACACTGAAACATCTTGAACTGAAGAAAAAAAAATATCTTTTTTTTTCACCCCATCAGGAATATATGGAAAAAAAAAAATCTTTTTTTTTTCACCCCATCAGGAATATATTTTATTCTGGGCTGCAGGAGATCTATTACTCCTAAGGAATATAGCTGTCTTAGTAGATCATGTAAGAAAAAAGATAATCAGAGGTGTATTTAGATCTTGACGCCTTGGGCCTTTGAACATCATGATTACAGTCCTGCATTCAGAATAGAAACCAAAGAAAAAGTGGAAGAATAAGTATGACTCATGTAACTGTATGGGTTGCCATATCACCACTATCTATAAGTCTTTATACTATTGTTTCTTTCATTAAAAAGATATCATAAAACATACAATCTAGGTGAATAATTATATAAACCCCTGCTTCAGAGGAAAGGAATCAAGATTTACAGCACAGTGAAGGTGAATCATGGATTAACAAATCAGGTTGGAAGAGACCACAATGGGTCATCTGGTCCAACCTCCCTACTCAAGCAGGGCCACTGTAAAGCACATGGCTCAGAATTGTACCCAGACTGTTCTCAAATACCTCCACAGTGAGGGAGAACTCACAACCTCTGTGAAGCAGTCTGCTCCAGTGCTCGGTGACTCACACAATAAAGAAGTTCTTCCTTGTATTCAGGTGGAATTTCCTGTGCATCAGGTTTTGCCCATTACCTCATGTTTTATTGGTTTCCACAACTGAGAAGAGTCTGGCTCCATCCTCTTGGCACTTCCTGTTCATGGGCTTGAATACATTAATGAGGTCCCCTCAGTTGTCTCTTCTCAAGACTGAACACCAGGACTCCCAGGTGCTTCTCCACAGAGCTGCTCTCCAAAGGGTCAGTGCCCAAACTGTACTGGTGCTTGGGGTTATTCCTCCCTAGGTACAGGACCCTGCACTTGTCCTTGTTGAATTTCAGATGGTTCTTCTCTGCCCATGTCTCCAACCTATTGAGTTTCCTCTGAAGGGCAGCACAACCCTCTGAGGTATCAGCCACTCCTCCCAATTTTGTATCACAAGTGAATGTGCTGAGAACACACTGTCTCATTGCCTAAGTCATTGATGAATAATATAACAAAACTGGGCCCAGTATGGAACCCTGGGGGACACCACTCATGATAGGCCTCCAACTAGACACTGTGCCACTGATCACAACTCTCTGGGATCTGTTGCTCAGTCAGTTCTCACTCCAATTTACTGTCCACTCGTCCAACCCACAATTCATAAGTTTTCCAATGAGGATGCTGTGGGACACAATGTTGAAAGCCTAGCTGAAGTCAAGGTAGACAATGCCCACTGCTCTCCCTTCATCCATCCAGGCAGTTGTTTCATCATAGAAGGCAATCAGGTTGGTCAAACATGACTTATCTTTAGTGAACCCATGCTGACTACTCCTGATCACCTTCTTGTCCTCCATATGGGCAGAGATGACCTACAGAATGAGGCGTTGTATTACCTTTCCAGGGACTGAGGTGAGACTGACTGGCCGGTAGTTCCCTGGGTCCTTCTTGCCCTTTTTGAATGATGGGGTGACATATGCCATCTTCTAGTCTTCAGGCACCTCTGCTGATCTCCATGACTTTTCGCAGACAATTGCGGGCAGCCTGGCTATGATGTCCATCAGGTCTCTGAGCACTTGTGGATGCATCCCACTGGGGCCCATGGACTTGTGGATGTCCAGTTTAATTAGGTGTTCTCTGACCCAATCCTCTTTGACCAAGGAGGTTTTTTCCCCACCTTCATTTACCCTGGTTTCTTGGGTCAGAGATCCCTGCAGGCTGATCTTATCTGTGAAGACTGATGCAAAGAACATATTCCATAACTCCTGTCTCTACATCCTCTGTTATCAGGGTCCCCTCTCCATTAACTAGTGGGCCCATGTTATCCTTTTTTTTTTCCCTTTTGGTATTTACATATTTTGAAAAGCCCTTTTTTTTATCCTTGATATCCTTGGCCAGATTCAATTCTAGCTTGGCCTTCTTATCTCCTATCTACCTGCTCTGGCCACCTCTCTATTTCCTCCAAGTGGCATGATACCACTTTCACTTCCTGTGCCCTCCTTGCTTATGTTTCAATAATCATGAATAATGACTACACTCAGAGAAAAAGAACAATGAAGCTCTATGTCAAAGTAATTTGTGAAAGCAAAAGCTTTCCAGAGAGCTCAAGCAGTGAGTATCAATAATAACATCTAGCCATAGTATTTTCTGCTTTTGTACCTGTACAGTTGTAGTTCTGCATAGGTTCATTTTGAGCCAGCTGGGCTATTTCTTTTGGGTTTGTTTGGGGCTTTTTTAATTGTTTTCAGTTGTTTATTTTGTTTAGAAATGATAACTTCTTCCAGGCATAGCGACCTCATTTTTTTATGAACTTTGCAAACTAGAACACCTAAACAAGAGTAGTTGCTATACATAGGATGCAAAGATTTTAAGTATATTGAGCACTGCAATGTAGTATACATTCACTGTTACTTGACTTTAGATGGCTGAAAAACATGAAAAGTAAGGTTTTGGAAGTCCATTTCCAGACAGAGAGTTATCCTGGTGTAAAGCAAGTCCTCTCTGCCTTTCATCAGAGCGTACGTCTACAGGAATACATTACTTACATGACATTTATGCTACTTTGGCTTTTTCTAGAAACATAAGGTACAAAATAAAGGAACCAAGGGAATATGCTTCTTGTAAGTACTGAGCTACACAAATTAAGATACCTTTAGTTTTCAGGGAATTTAACAATATCTTTCAAAGATATTAATGAAAAAAGGCTGTTCATCTGTGAGCCGCTGAACACTTCATTCCTAAACCCAGAGAAGAAATCTCAAGGCAGCAATGGGTGGAATTTCTCTGGAGCTTTTCCAGTTGAGAGATTAAGAACCACAGTCTATGAATGGTCATAAAGGCTCCATATTTTCATTATATTTTATTTACACTCTTGCAGTTCACAAAGCAATTCACCATCTTCTAACCTGAATGAAATAATCTCAGTGGACAAAAAGACAAGCATTGTCAGAGAACTCTAGCCTTGTCTGAAAGATTTATTCCTTCAAAAAAAAAAAAAAAGTAATTTTGGACTATTTTATGGACCAAGGATTAAGATTATTTCATTATTATCATAACCCTGTTTTCCAAGCAAATGAGTGGGTATTTCTTTGTTGTTGTTATTGATATTATACATTAAGTATTTTCTATTTGCTAAACATTTATAATTTTAATCCAGTAATTAAGACCCTCACCAGAATTTATTTGATTTTGATTTTTTGTTGTCACCATTAGGTTACAAAACAGAGAAAAAATTCAGGTTCTTTAATGCTCTTCTATAACGTTGTACTGCATTCTTAAAATGTCAGTTGATCTCAGGTTACAAAACAGAGAAACTGCATTCTTAAAATGTCAGTTGATCTCTCCCATCTCTTTCCCAGTACAAACACAAATGCTTTTATATTTCAGGAGAAAAGAAAACCACAGGATTCTCAATTAAAAATATAAGTCAAAGTAAACTAAAAAAACAAACAAACAAACAAACAAAACCAAACCAAACCAAACCAAAAAACCACCACACAACTGCTTGGTCTGGGCTTTTGGCTTCTACCTTCTTTTACATTTTTCTAAATGAAGTCCAATTATGATCAGTCCTGAAATTGGTCTTTGTGAGACTTTCATGGAAGTGTGTACAAATCACTAAGTATAGGCACAGATATTTAGCAAATTTGCAGGAAATATCTCAGGTTAAAGTGAGTATCTTTTTAAAAGATCATTAGTACTTACATTCTTGAAAGAAGAAAAGTTTGTTATTGAAAATTTAAAAGGCATTTCTCATGTTTATTACTAAGACCCCTCTGTCAGCTATGTGTCATTGCTGAAAGAACTAAGATTTTGAAAGATCTGCATTGTCTGTCATAGGAAAAACCCTTAAATAGTAAACACATTTGTATAACATGGAGGCTACCTGGGATAATCTTTTAATTTTCTGTGAATAAATATACTTCTGTTCTCTAATAGAAAATAAAAATCTACCTAGTACACACTGACTACAGCAATCACGTGACAGATATTATTTTTTAATTTATGCTTACTGAACAGCAGAAGACTTTACCTCAAATTCATTTAAAGAAATAAAATCAAGTTATGAACTAATGATATCTGTGAGTACAATGAAAATAAACCTTGATCTAAATGTACAGGTCATTCCAGGGGTTTAGATTTCATGCTCATCCAGAAAATCTACTTCTGATTTGTACATGCAGCCTTATATTATAGTTTCAGTGAACAATTTTTCCATGCATCACCAATTTGATGCCTAGCAACACAAGCTCTTTTAGTTCAAAATGCATTAAGTTAGATGGTATTAAAATTCTTGGCTAGATTCAGATACGCTTTTGTCAGTGAACACAATGCAGGAGTTGTTTCAAAATCAGATCATAGGAATACATTCAGTAGTTTTCTATTACAATATTGAAGTCTTTCTGAAAACAGAGCTATGCCAACTACTGAGCAGAGCTAAGGATTAACAATTCCTACTGAAATATGGAGAAACTTAAGTACTTAGTGTCTCACTCGTTATTTGCAGTGTGACATTAACTTGAGTACCAAATATTTAAACATCATTCAATTTAAAATATAAGTTTAAGTGGAATTTGAATTTTTTTGTTATATATCGTTCATCAAAGAGAATATCCTAAAAGATCTCTTACACTGAACATGATCCAATTTCAGACAGCACAATTACCTTTTCTTTTTCAATTTTAGTTCAGAATGAGAGAGATTATGGCAAGGAATTGGTTTGCCTCAAAGAACCACACTCACTTTTATGCTACAATAGCAAAATTTGTGGAAATCCAACTAGCATAAAATAAGACAGAACAACTCCCACAAAGCTTCTGAAAAAAAATGCATTCAATCTAAAGTAACAGAGTAAAATTGGCTCAGCCTCTGTAGCAATATGGGGAAAACCTGTTCAAATGAATCAGCACAATTTCAGAATAACTATCAAATAAGAACATTGTTTCAATCTTAACTTATGTGATACAAGGGCATTTCTATTTTTCACTAAAATATATTCACAGAAGTACAGTATTTCCATTTTCTGTTATTAAAGGCAATGACACTGAAAGCATTCATTTCCAAGATGTTTCATATATCATTTAGGACCTTGTATCTTTTTATTGAAACAAATGTTGTGGATGTTTAAGTAACAAGATTACACCAAGAAATTCGTCATGCTAGTACAGTTAGACAACCTCTTTAAAATAGTCTTTACCAGCTTTCCTTGAGGGTATGTCAGCAGAAAAACACAGGACCAATGTTACTAAAACAAAAAGTAACTAGTTTGGATAATCCTAATCTGTTGGTGTAACCCACAGGTGCCCAGTAAAGTGAAAATCCGTTGAACAATTTTTTTCAGAACTTTCCATACATTTACTTCATTACACGTTCAGAACTATATTTGGTGAGAATCAAGCTTACCACGTGTGAGAGACTGAAATGTTAAAGGTTAATAACCCAAACAATCATCCATTTGCAAAAGCAGCAGGGTTCTTTGCCTAGGCCAGGTTTGTACTCCACAACCAAAGGGGAGGAGCAGAGTTTTTGGGTGTTTGCTGGTGAAACATCTCATCTGCATAAGAACAGACCAGCTGCAGAGAGGGTGTGCACCCAGCACTGAAGGATGACAAACTGACCTTTGTTTAGCACCAAACCCTT
>NW_008667753.1:175394-177397 GCF_000695815.1 Acanthisitta chloris
TCCTTCAAGTTAATGATTTTTTATCATGCTGATTTCCTCCCTCACACAGCTGACTCAGGTGAGAACCTATCCCCCGGGGGAGCTATCAGGGCATTCAGATGTAGGCCTGAGAGTATTCATCCCTTCTGATAAGGCTCACCTGGCTCAATTACTCAGGTGTGAGAAACAGTGGTCATGCCTTAGGAGGAGTCATAAAACATCAAAGATGCCCAATGATTTTTTATCATGCTGATTTCCTCCCTCACACAGCTGACTCAGGTGAGAACCTATCCCCCGGGGGAGCTATCAGGGCATTCAGATGTAGGCCTGAGAGTATTCATCCCTTCTGATAAGGCTCACCTGGCTCAATTACTCAGGTGTGAGAAACAGTGGTCATGCCTTAGGAGGAGTCATAAAACATCAAAGATGCCCAAAGGGCCCTGAGACTCATGCCTGGGGCCTTTCACCAGAGCACTGTGCATGATTCAGAGTGTTGCATCAGGCAGCATAAAACTCCCCTCGCCCATGGGAGGTACCTGGACATTCCCACCTGAACCTGAATATATATTAACCCATTGAACTTTATGCTGTGTGGGCTTCCCCCACCCTTGACAGATCAAGACTGTGACCATCACTTTGACCAACAAACTTCTAAATTATAACAATCGAGTCTCATCCCTGGATCCACAGGTGGTGATATCTATCCTCTCTACTATCTACTCCTATCATTTCTTTCTCTTTCTTATATATTTTCCTACATGTTATTTTTATACTTTTATATTCATATATTTCTACAGACAATAACCAAAGCTGCTACATACCACCTTTCCATTGTGACCAAATTATTCGAACATAAGCCTGACAAATACACACACACACACACACACAACACACGTATATATAAACACCAGTCATTCTCTCAATGATGAGCATCTGCCTCAAAGGATCTATTAATAACAACCTCAGTTGCCCTGCCTTAGGGGTGGGTCATAACACCATGAAACCTCTGTAGCTTCCCCATCTTAAAAGAAGTGATGTTGGATTTTAGTGTTATAAAAGAAGAGAATTTGTCTCAAAAGTGTGGCTTTAGTACTCATTTTATGAAGGAAAACTCACTGTAGAACCCAGTTAGGTAAAATTTATGAATAACAAGAGAAAAATATGATGAATATCTTCTACTTTAAAGCATTTGTTTAAGTGCTTTTCAGCATTCTACTGCAATGAAACAGTACATTATGTCCCCCTAGTAATTACTAATCTTATTGCAATTTTCAGATTACCACTTAGCCATCTCAAGCACATAAACAGCACAGACATTAGGAGTATAGGAAAATAGTTTTCAGTTCTTCCATTCTGAAATAAGCAGTAAATTTTAATTAAGACAGATCCTACTCTTCTAAATAGTTGCACAGGAAAGAAAATCAAGTGTGTAGAGATTCAAGATACATTCAAGGCTCCTAAATAGTTGCACAGGAAAGAAAACCAAGTCTGTAGAGATTCAAGATACATTCAAGGCCCATTTTGAGATTTCTTTTTTTCTGAGATAAGACTAATGCCCTAACTTATTGCATCTGATACTGCTATTGCATGTAATTTCTTAATATTTTGTTGTATAATTAAGAATAATTTCCCCTATATCTGACTATTAAAAACATAACAGAAAGAAAAATGCGTGTAAAACCAAATTTCCGTAAAAACTAACTATAACATTTCAGTTTTCAAATACAATTCTCAAACAGTATTGGAACAAAGACGAATCCCAGACCAGAAAAACCTGAAAAAGTCAAGGATGCATGCATACATGTGGAAGCAAGGCATTTATATATAGGAACCTAATTCTAACTAATTTTTCCTACTTGGCACACTACTTTAAAAAGTAATTCATACTGATGTCATGGTTTTAAGACATGGCAATGTCATTTTTCAAATTCCTGTACAGTCTCATTTGATATGCTGCATTTTACAAAAAGAAAAAAATCAATTATAAAAAGAAACAAAGAAAGAAAAAGAAAGAGAGAGAGAAA
>NW_008667754.1:0-29281 GCF_000695815.1 Acanthisitta chloris
TGGCTGGGGTTAAACCACGACAGCAGGCAAGGAAATAAGATCTTGCATTTGGGCAACAAGATTCTTCACTACCTGGGATAATTAATAATTTTGATTAAAATTTTGCCCCACAAAACAGGAAGGATGCAACCAACCTTGTTTCCTCAGGTCCAAAGGCTGGTTTTTGCATGTTTAGCACTCTCAAAAACAAAAGCTGTGTGAAGGCTGATGACTGGAGCAGAGACTGCCACAGTGTCCTATGATAGTAGTTATCCTTCCTGGAGGGGAAGGAGCATATTTGCAACAAGATGCAAGCCACTCTGTAGTGGCTTACCACTTAAGCCACTTGCACCACTACTGGTGGTGGTCTGTCATGTCCTATCAAGGGTCAGTTGAGCCCCAGAAAGCCTGCTGCCTGGCTTAGTAGCTCACTGCCTCTTCCTTGAACACCAGAACCAGTCCTGGCTTGACATGTGTGCAAGACTCACCCCAGAAGAGCCCAGCATGGTGTTCCCCCAGTAGTGCTGTGCATGATCAATGCCATGTGTGAGCATAACCATCATCTAGCAACATTCAGACAATACAAGGAAGACTCAGTCTCCTCCAGAACCCTCACAACTTCTGAGATTCTCAGTTAAGTCACTTTCTGCTGGTTAAAATCATTGCATCTGTCTGCAGCTGCCCTCTTCTTACAGACTGTGTCTGTACTGTCTGAGCACATCTGAGCAGCCAGGACTGGGCAGCAGCTGAACCCAGGTTGTAGGTCAAAGGTCCCATGAGGATCACACCAGCATTACTATGTCCATCCTTTCTCTCATCACTCAGAGGAAAGTCAGTCATGCATCCTGAATGGGGATGAGCATGTTCTTCAAAGACTTTCTGGATGACCAGGAGACCAAAAACTTAGTGCTAATGAAATACACATTGAAAGGAAGTATGAGTTGAAGCCGCTAAGAGCGTAAGCCAAATCCAAAGTGATATATAACCACAAGTTACAAACCTGATGCAGATGACAGTTCTTCAGCATCTCAGGAAAACCCTTAGGGACACATGTACCAAACAGTGGAGAAATTGTAGGGAGATGGGCGTAAAGGAATTTAAACTGGTTTACCTTATACGCATATTTTAGCCCTCACATTTTTTTTTATTATAACTCAGTTCTTCACCGCCATGTTCCCTCCAAGGCTTTCAAGCAGATCATCCTCCATTTCTTTGCTGAAGGCACATCTCCAAAGAGATTCAAAATGTAGCCTAAATCTACCTTTACTATATGATGTTGTACCTTATTTCCCCAAAGGTACTAGTTCAAACATACTGTCAACCTCATCTTTACACTTCACCTCTTGTGCAATATATTCCACTTTTAATACAGCTCTGATAGGTGTGTATTTCGGATATGGAAATATTTCGGAGGAAACCAAATGTTTACAGAAGTTCAGTTTGCTACTGCATAAAATTGCTCTCATTTCTCTCTGCCAAATAATATGTGAGGTGAGAACAGGGTTGTTTATTGTACAAATGCAAAACCAAAGCATACAAGAGGAAACAATAGTGGAAGAAAATTCAGACCTGAGCACTGGTTGAAGTCACACAGTGGTATGTAAGCAAGTTAATAAAATTTGTGATCTAGAGGAAAAACTCTTCTAAGTGACTTGTAAATTTGGAAAATGAACCAGCTTATGCTTATTCCAGAACACTTTTTTTCTGTATATCTGTGCACTGTGCAACAGCTCTGCCAAAGCTTTTATTTGAGACATTGGCAGATTAGTCAAACTGTAGTGTGCTTTAGCACCGCAGATCTCTGGCATCATCTGAAATTATTTCCAGTTCACATGCACAATATGTCATGCTGTGCTGCATGCACACGGATATTATTGGGCATATTTGGGGTTCTTCACTTCCTACAATCTTCACTATTGAGCACACCCAGATAAGTTGTTCTGTTATGAAAATATTACATACTTAGTTAACTTTCTGAATTTTACTAAGGTGCCTTGGGGATTTGTAATTAATTCTAACTCGAATAATTCTAATTCTAAGCAATTCTAAGCAATATTTCAGTCATTCTCTACAGACAGATTCTGTATGGATAGCAAATGTGAGATCATTCATGTGTTCAAGTCCAGCTCTCAGCAGGTCAAAAGTGGAGGGAAATCAAAAAATGTCACAGTAGTTATTATGCTCGGTGCAGTTTTACCCTGTTTTCAAATGCAAAAATCATTTACACACATAGCAGGAGCTTAAATTGTTAAGGACCTGCAAAGTGCTGTTAGCCTAATGATGTTCCACAATCTCTCTTTTTATTACCTCTGTAGAGCTCATGCTCCTCACTGGTCCCTCGCCTATCCATAGATTGACTAAGTTTCAGAAGAAGGGTGTGTCCCTTGGACTGTACCAGGTGGTGGTGGTTTGAGTGGAACAGAATAGCTAGTATTGTGTCATCGTTGATAAGAATCCAGTAAAAGCATTGGCATGTCACTGTTGAACTGTTAAAGAAAAAACTATCAAAAGACTTGAAACTGAGGTAAACACTGCATCTTAATCAGAAGTAGATTTTCTTCCTACTTCTAAGTTAAAACAAGAACTGGTTTATTGTATCAGCTTCAGGAATATGTAAGTAAAAAATTTTGAAATTTAGTAGAAAACACCCCAGTTTATCTTCATTTTCAGACAGGTAGGCTTCTGTTACAAAGCTACTGGAAATTCTGTATCAGGTTTACAATGTAAGTCACATTCTAATTTCAAATATTGGAATTACTATTGTTCTCCATATTCTATTTCCCCTACCAATCCATGAAACATGTAAACGATCTGCTCATAAGATGGTGCCAATTATATAAATATATCACTCAGTAGGTAAGGGAAAATTCCATTGGATCACTTTGTGAAATCCATGAAGGTTATGTGCATTCTCCTAATAGTGGTTGGTTTATGTTAGGGTACTTGGTGAACTTCATTTCAAACTGAAGTTTCACTGCAAAATGAAGCTGCAGAAGATAAATTATGCAACAAGTTCTTTGCATGCACATGAACTACTAAACAGCCAATTCATACTAGGGCTCATCACTTTTGTAATCCATCCTGTAGGGGGTCAGTGCTAAAATTAAATTATACCTGCCTACCATTCTCAATCTAATCAGGCTGTGAACTGAAAAATAAAACAATTAAAATTAGAGGCAAGACAGCCTCCCACTGTTTATGATCTCATTCTATTTGTGAAGAGTAGGTGGAAACTCACCCATGGTGAGCATTTGGTTTATGTCAATTTTTTCTTGTTATTACAGCTGGGGCTTATTTTGTGAACTGTTTGCAGCTATTTCTGCTAAAAATAGGTGGATACCAAATTAAACTTCCTGGCAATATTTCAAGTCAAAGTACCATTAGTAGATAATTATTATGCTGCATTTTATTGTAAGATATCCTTCCATGAAGCCAATCTATACAAATATAAATAAAGACAGTTAGAATTACCTTCCAAATGACTCTATTGGAGGTTATTCACGTTTGGTTTAGCAAAACAAGATAAGCTATTTACAAGAAAATTTACTAGTTGCAGGAACACTGAGTTAATGAGAGTTCCTAAAACTCCTTATCAGGATAGTCTGTGACACTAAGTGGGAGATTGGAGATCAATTTTGCCTTTTTGCCTCAGTCCTAAGTAAGAGAAACTCATAGTACTTCCTTGATTTCCAAGGAATATAATCTCTTTTTATCACTACTCCCTCCTCTGCTGTGCAGTATCGTAACAAAATAATCTTCCCAAGACACATTCCCTCACAAAGAAACAAACAAACATACAAACAAAAAGAAAGAAGTAACAATTAGATACAAAATTCCTTATCTTCTAATGACAGCAAGATCTGAGACGAGATCACACAATGATATTTGGTCATGCTTCCACATGTAGTTTTGTAGTTAGTCATCACAGGGTTTGTATCTTGGCCTGTGAAAATTGTCAGACCCAGTTGCCATAATAGTCTTCAACATGAACCTCAAAGTCTCAGGGAAAGTACTGTCCAGGATCAACATCTTAAACCTATGAGCTGATAGTGTGAATACAGTTGTTAAACAGTTGGTATTTCATTCCCATTTTAGGAAAGGTTTCATCACTGAAAGGGTCGTCAAGCACTGGAATAGGCTGCCCAGGGAAGTGTTCGAGTCACCAGTGTTTAAAGATGTGTCAATGTGACACTTAGGGACAAAGTTTAGTGGTAGATTTGACAGTGTTGGGTGAATGACTGGACTGGATGATCTTAGAGGTCTTTTGCAACCTAAACTATTCTGTGATTCTATGATCCTATCTGCTGTTTTGGTATGTGAATTTTGAGACCAAGGAATACCAAGATGTTGTTTTGGCTGTGGGTCTGAGTTGTAAAGGGATCTGTCTATTGTCCATGTCAGCAATGTGTTCAGGAATTCCCAGCTGTAAAATTTTACAAGGTTACTAACTATCACTGTTGAATGTTGTGCTGTGAAGGGCTAGATAGGCTAGCAGCAGAGTTCAAGGTGCAGCATTAACAAAATCACATCCAGCCACTTTCTCTGGCACAGAAGACAATATACAGCAGTGGCTGAAAGGAGCAAACCTCTTTGGGTGTTGTCTAGGAAATGCTAACTGGCCCAAGCCAAAATTCTCCCAGATAAACAGTATAGAGAATCATTGTCCACCTTTCACCTAAGACTTGGTATGGATTAGGAGAACAAATGTCCAAAGCAGACAGAAAAGCAGAGAGCCAATGTGAGTCAATAGAGCCCAAATGAAGAAAATTATTGTTGAGACAAACGTTCTGATTGCAAGTTTTCCAAGGAATATAGCAAGGAAGATATAGCAAGAGTCCAAACTGTTTAAATTGTGTGACTATAGAAGTGTTTTCAATGTCTGTTTGGAAAGAGAAGGTTCTTAGACATTTTGTAGAAGCAGTAAAACAGCAATATCTATACAGAGAGAGAGATGTTTCCTCATAAGCAAAGAGAGAAGTAGGGTCTAAAATGACCTCCACAGTTACAAAATATGTCAATGAGTTTTGTTAATAGCACTAGAAGGGAATTAGCAGCTGACAGGGTTTCAGAGGAAGGATAATTTCTACTACACTTCAAGGGAGACAGAACACACAGAAAATCTTAAGAGAGACAATTCAGGCAAGTTTCATGAAGGGAGAGATGACAATGAAGATGCTGATATGAGAGTGACTGAGGTAAAAAGAGTAAATGAAATTTTGTCTTTAGCTGGTCTCTTAAAGGGATACAGTCCCTAACAAAATCCTGCATTCAACAAAGGAAAGAAGGGTAGTGGATAAACAGCAAGAGAAAGTATCTGGCAAAGCAACAGTGAGCATCAAAATACCTTACTAAAGGATGGAATACCACAAAGTGTGATCTGAAATGTAATGAAGCTTTAGAAAGACTGTGAGGAATGGGGAGAAAAAAGAAGGAGGTCAAGGCAGTCATACCTAATCTTTTTTGAAAGCATAATCCAAATATTTCATGGAGAAGGTGAAAGGCTAAAAAACAGTTTTGCTTTAAGAAAGTGTCAAAGGCCAAAATTAAGCTAAAGGTAAAGGTAGGCATACAACTTGATTTGATGATATTCTGGTTACAGGGAGTGGCAAGGCAATCTAATTTTTTTATTATTATACTACTCACACAAATTTAATTTTTACATTAAAGAGTTAGTAGTACCTCCATTAAAACGTTTCTGCTCTCTCCAGTGCAAAGCACATCATATTTATATAAATATATGCAGATGATTTAGCCAAATCTGTCGTGCAGATGACATGCTAATACTTCAGTCTTTTAAAACTTTGTATCATTGTGATGCTATAGCTTACACACCTACAGTTGATTTACCATTTAATACTGATAAAATGGAGTATAAGAACTACCAAGCTGGAATTTTTACACTTCTTACTTCACTGAGTGACCATGTACAACTGAAAGTTACTGTACAATGTAAGAAACAGAAAGGACTCATGTCATTTGTACCAAAATGAGATTTCAAAAGACAAATTAGCTGTATTTTTTAAGACGATGGAAAAGGCTTGAAGAATACTGAAAATGTATCTTCATTTTGCAGATGAGTGACATAAGCCAAAAAAATGTGTTCCATAAGTTAGAGATGCCCCTAGGTGTGTTATTATGAGCAAATCACACTCTTACAAGGGGTGGCAAGAGGAACTTGGTAATTCAGCTCCACCCTGACTCTTTGAAAACTTCAGTCACTGGATACAGATTCCAAATGACAGACATCAAATGTGACAGCTTTGCCTTGGATATTCTTTACACATCACTTGCCTGATCTCTTGGAAATCTGGTATGAAGAGGCAAAATTTTACAAGAGACTAAAGCAAAACATAACTACCCCATTCTTGAACTTGCAAAACCACCCTGCTAATTTCAGGCTGGTGTTATACCTTAAAAACTTCCACATACTTCTTGTCTTTCAGTTTCAATAGCTGGATGATCATCCCTAGAGGAATAATGCTTCCTATCAATCATTTTTGTCAAAATGAAGTCTCCTAGGTTTATGCCTTTTTATCCTTTTTCCTTTTCTTTCTGCAAGCACCTGCTGTTAATTATTTTTCACTCTTGACAAAGCTAATAAGTCAGTTACTTTTAAGGAACTGCAAATCTGCATATAGTTATATATATGTATACAGCATAATACTGGGCAATGAATTCCACTGCTGCCAGCAGTAAAAACTTCTCCAATATACCTCTATTTCTGCATTAGTTTAGGGTGAAACATGAGCAAATCTCTTCCAGACAAAGGCACTTCTGTCACGGGACTGTTTCACTGAGATAAGAATAAAGGAAAAATAAGCCTTTATGCTTTTAGCACAGATTGTTTACCTTGTGATCGATGTAGGCAAGTCTATCATTGGGAAAGTCGCATTTCAGTTGACATGATTGAAAAGTATATTAAATCTCTTTTTTTTTTAAAACAAAGTATTACTGGAATTAACTCTTTCTGTTAAGTCCTGTTTTAATTCATTGGTCTGGCTTTTTCTGTTGTTTGGGCTAAGAAAGGAAAAAAAATTTCTGTACCCATGAAATGCAGTCTCTGCTACCAGCTTAGTATCAGATTTTGGCAATTACACAGTCGTTTCTCTTCACTGACAGTTAAAGTCACAGGGCATAGCTGCCATTTACTTTATTGAGACCAGGATTTGAACTACTTTGTCTGGACTGATCCAGCCTGGAGTCTTCTGTGTTGTCTCTGCTATTCACCTTTCACAAACAAAGTAATACCACAATTCCATCCAAAGGAGGCCAGCACACCCCTAGAGAGATTCTGTTATTCCTAAGCACAAGCAGTATGTTTAACACCATTTCTGTAGAAAATAAGGATAATCCATGCTTGAAAGGTCATGAAGCTCTTAGAGTTCCAAATTCAGAGATCTCAGACTTAGAGTTTAGTGCTAAATCCTGCAAACATACTCAGAATTTTACATACATCAGTTCTGTTGGCTTCAGTGGTTTTACTGTTCTTAAGTTAAGCATATGAATATGGTTTCATGCAATCAGGGTTTAAAGACATGAAGCAAAGTTGAAAAACTGGTGAAGATGAAAGGAAGCATAGGTTCTGAGTAAAATGTGTAAATACCTAGGTGTCCATTCAGATTTTTTTTTAAGCAAGCACAAACAAGTGTGTGAGTGCTGGCTGAAATATGTCACTACATTATCCATCCCCAATAACCAGCCTGCCTCTTCCAACTGCTAGGAAGAGCAGTTTCAGGAAGAATCCAACTCATCTTCAGGATAACCTCATCAATAATGCTCGAAGAGTGTGCACACTTCAGAGGATGTAGCTTTCAAAATCTACCAAGTCTCGAGTTTTCTTAAGGATGTAAAACTAAGAAGATGGCATGTTCCCAATACGTAGGCTAATCCCACTACTTAATTTCAAATATTTGCTCAAATATAGCCCTAAAATTCACCTGATAAACCCAAGAAAAATTTAGAAATAATAGGCAAACATATTTTCCTAGCCCTTTCCAGAAGTTTTACTATTATTGCTGATGTTTCCTCAAAACCAGCAGCCTGACATACACACACATCATAGCAATATTAGAGTTTGGTGAAGAAGCAAGGAAAAAGTAACCTCAAGTTTTAAAATACATAAAAATACACAAAGTACATAAAAATACTGTATTTCTCTTTGGTTTCATAGAAGAATCAAATATCAGACTAGAACAGCTTTAAGGAAATCCCTGCCTTTTACAGGACATTTGACAAAGCTTGGATTAATGGAGCTAGGAACCCATCCAGTGATTTACAACTACAGCTATAACACAGATAAACAGAAGGAAGATGAAAGGTTTACATCAAAACCTGTATTATCAGACTGAAAGCAAGACTGGAAGTTTTAGTAATACAAGTTTTTTTCTCTCTGTAGGCAAAGTCACTATTACAATTTGGAAAGCACTTTGCAAAGTCAACAGATAAAGACAACTCAGCTTTCTATTCCCAAGTTTTATCTAAAGTACATATTCAAAAAGGCAAAATTTCCACTGATTTCTGCAGTTTTTCCTGACTGAGGCACTAGAAATTGTGCTATGCTAATTACTTGTAGCCTAAATTATTATACCACTAAGCAGTAGACTGAGCTACTATGTCACTAGAATAGTTTTGTGCCTCTCTGACACTGCTGTATTACAGACTGATTCATTTTCATATGGATTTGATATTTTGCCATCTTTAATACTATTTAGTGTATTGTAGTTCATTTAAAATATGTTTACCATCATTCAAAATGAAAGGGGCTAGTTTGCCACAGAGGTTTCTCATATTCCTGTGGCCTGCAGCAGAATAAATGAACGAGACACTTCTTCCAGTATCTTGCAGTTGCCCATGTTGTGGTGTGTATGTTGTACAGTACATATATTTCTTCAGCAGAGCGTGGGCCAGAGAAAATCCTTATGTCTCTAATAAAATATCTTTTCCCTATGCAATACATTTCCTAATGACGGAAGAGTAAGCTTCTGTGTGTAGAGAAAATATTGGCTTCCCGATCAACCATCTGGTGTATAGTGGGAATGGTCCGAGTATCTTTCTCAGTTGGAACATTTGGAAAATGAATATACTGTTGCTACAGCTCAGACTATTGGCCATGATGTTTGTGATAATGTTGTTGATTTACCAGATGTCCTGCAAATTCCTGGTGTGGTAGTGTTTCCTGCTCCTACTGAAGTCTTCATTACGTGATGGGTTTATGATTGCAGTCATTTCTCACAGAGTAGGAGGGAGCTAGGAACTGTGTCCAAACACAGCATGGAATCCATCATCCACTCACCATTCAGTTTGCTAATCAAAATCTATACCAACATGTTGCTTCCAGATCTCTAAAAATTGCATAGGTGTACATGTAAAGACTTGACTAATACCACTAGCACATTTTGCCATTTTTCTAAATCACTCAGTGCCCAATACAGATGCTTATACATCTGTCTTCATGTAAGCATGCCCATCCCTTTTTCCTACTTCCCAACTAGCAGTCAGGAATAAAAGCTGTGTTCACTTATTATGCTCAAGAAGTGTATCTGAGATTTGAATGAGTATGTTTCACCACTCCTCCCCTGTTCTTTTACAGTAGATTAATGAAGATAATATATGTTAAGCACATAGGCTTCAACTTAAGAAATTAACTCATCTCTTTTACTTTCAAAATGAATAAGCACATGTGCTGCTTTCTCTTTTTTGTTTCATGTTGCCAATTCATAAATGAGATGTCTGTTTGGGTTATCTATCTATTGATGGGGCTCTGAGTAACCTGGTCTAGTGGAAGATGTTGGAACTAGATTATCTGTGATTTAAGGTCCCTTCCAACCCAAACCATTTCATGATTCTATATAGGTACTTGTAGAGGTGAAGCATAATGGAGGCCAAGCACATACACACAGAAAAAAAAAGTGCATTTCACAAGAGTAGCAAGTATATCAGTCTATTTTTATCTAGATCCTAACATGCACACCATTCTTATCTTCATGGTGTGAGCATTGCTTAGTCAGCAAACTTTGGACATAATGGTACCTTATATGCCTGAAGTAAAAATGATTTTCACAGGTTGAGAAAATTCAGAAAATGCACAAGGACTTCAAAATCCCAGGTTGGCTCTGGAACAAGAAATAAACAAGAAATTTAAACAAGTATGAAGAAAATATAAACATGATTTACAAATTTAAGAGATAGATAACACTTTCTTCATCTTTCACTTTATTTTATATGAATGTTTACAAGCTAAATTACACATTTCAATTCAAGGAATTCATATGTCCTAAGTACTGAGACCCTGAACTACCTAACAAATATTGAAAACATGAACTTATCCTTTCTCACAGACATCTCAAGGTATACAATACTCAGCTTGTCTGAGTATCAGAACAAGCAGTAATTTTTGGCAGCAGTATGTAAGGAACCAGGGAGCTGCTGTAGTGAAATGCAGTTCAAGCAGCATAGTCTTCTGCATAGCACAGAAACGTGTTCCATCACAAGTGCAGATAAGTCTGGCTTTAGTGGATATTTATGGAAATTAGTAGAGAAAATACCAACATGTGTGTGATTAGGTAGATCCAATGTCCACAAAATCTGATATTGAGGTCTTAGTATTCCAGACTTACTGTGGCACAACATGAATAACAAATTTCCTTCACAGCTTAGGTTTTTTTACAGCTAGGGAAGGGGATTCTATGCCATGGGCAAGAAGAAAGATTTTTCATGCCTCATGCTTCATGCAAGAGGGCGTCATTTTCTGTGTGCGAAAATAGATCCTAAACTACCTGTTGACTATGAACTATTAATCTCAAATCAGAAAATGGTATAGTATATATTACTTGTGTCATTTCCACTTTCAGAAGCAGGCGGCTTTTCTGAGATACATACAAATTTCTTATAAAGGAGCATAGGTTGTCTCATGAAAGTTTCACCAGTGCTTTATTCAGATAGACTGGAAAACCTCCTTTCTTTCATATAATGTTTATCTCCAGGCTATCCAGAACCAGCTTCAGTGAGAAACTATAAACCAAATTCTGTCAGTGAGAGCGAATTTTACAAAGCCTCTCTTGTAAAGGAAAATGAAGACAGAAAAGATTTAATTTGTACTGAGAAGATGGTGATTCCACATGGCTGATCCCACTGACTTTGCCCTGTGTGAGATCTCTCATTCCTCATCTCATTGCCAAGAGCTGTCTTTTAGCACACATAATTTCCACCAGTATTCTGGATTCTTCCCAGGTGAGCTTCACACAAAAAATATGAGACATGGTGCAGCTGGTACTGCTCAGAGTCCCAGATTAGGTAACTAGGTATGTCCAGGTAGGAAACCTGGAATCAATTATGTGTTTTATTAGGGTTCATTTTATGTATCACTCTTGAAAGGTGATGCTTCAGCTCACAGAATCAGTGACAGCACAAAGAAATGGTCACTTTAAGACCTGTCCCAAGTGATTTGGACAAGAAGCTCACACCAGCACAGAACTCTCAGAAGTAATGTCAACAAGACTGTTATGATCAGCAATTTCCAAGCTGTTTTCAATTGTGACTACACTTCCAGTTGAGATACACTTGCAGAAGCCATTTAATTTCTTTCAGATGAATGCTCCTTCTCACAATGATTATCTATGGAATTGCTGCCTCTGCTGCATCCCACTCCATAATACTGTCAGTAGGCAACTAGGGCAGAAACAAAACAAAACCAAAACAAAAACTTTGTTGTTTTTATGCACTAGCTCTTAAAAGTCTGGCTGTGTTTAAAATGTTGTTGACTCAAACATCTCCAACCCCTACTTCTCTGTTGGCAGATATCACCTCAGTAATAAAGTCTTCAAAAAAAAGAAGGCACAGCTTAATTGTCTTAGCCTGACTGGTTTTAGCTCTCACTGCTGATGAAGGTGGATTTAACTAAAATGTTAGAATGTAAAGCAGAGCAGGTAGAGTGCTGCCAGTTCCCATATACCAATTTCTATGAGGGGACAGGTATCTCTGGCAAAAGGTAAGACAGACAGCTGAGGACTGTAACATCTTAAATTATCCCAGCAACACTTAACATAGTTTTGATGTCACAGTTCATACACCACAGCAGTTTCCATTCAATAACAATGGCATTTGAACGTTCAATATTCAGATTCACAGTGGGGAATCTGTTAACCCTTAAACTGTCTTAAACTGTCTTTTTCTCTTAAGGAGAAAAAAAAAGACAAAGAGGAAGTGAAAATTTTAGTAGGCACTGAAACTGGATTTGATCCACTTTCACGGACCCAAGTTGTTCCCTTAATCAACTCATGTTTGGAGAACATTTGCGTCTCACCTTACCTCATCCCAAATTTTATGTCAGGTCCTTTTCTTTTTGAATTAGCATTCTCATTCCCAATGACGTCTTCAAAAAAAGTGAATTCCATGTTTATTTCCCAAAGGGATTTCTTTTTCCCCAGAAGTTGTGTATACAGCAAATGGACCATAATATATTTATCAATTCTGTTCTTAGTAGTTCTTGAGTTGATAAAGCATTCAAAAGCATTAAGACTAACCATTCTGGGTAATTGCAGGTTGTATATTGCCTGTTGGAACTCTGGACTTTCAGATATACCATAAATCTTTCTCTGGATATTGCAGTTGGTTGTCTTTGCTCTTTGTCATTAAGTGATGGGGCTGATGGAGATCAGCTGCTTCACTTTGTAAGTGGTTAGCATTCTCTCACCTGCTCTGCATGGCTACTGAACTGAGGTATGTTGTGACAGTCTGCCCACTCTTCCCTGTTCAGATTAATGAATACAGCTTTAACTGTTAATTCAAAGGCAGTCAAGCTTACATCCAACAATTAGAGTACAACTTCCCTATTCAGATAGTGTATATGTAATTTGGCACAGTATTTTATACCAGTTTGGGGTTAAAGCCTGTTTCTGCTCTAAAACTGACTTTAACATCAGGATTCGGGGGCTCTGTGTTTATTGTCCCCCAGAGACATCCAAGGGAGATTCACTATATTTTTCACACAGAGATGGATTTGTTCCAGCCCATTTTCTGCCAATAGTTACATCTGAGCAACCCAACTGAAATCAAAACTAAAAAGGATATTGCCCTGTGATGACTGCACAAGTCAATCCCAAGGGACAATGAGTGTTCAGCCCTGCAGTGAGCAGGGGCCTTGACTAATTGGTGTTGCCTGGAATGAAACTCTCACAAACTTCTTATTCCCCATCCTGAGCACATGTAGGAAACTGCTCATTTCACCATACACCGTGATACAAATAGGCTTCCCAACTTTTGCCTAAAGTGTAAATTCATTCATTCATGACAGAATTTGAGTCAGAGACAGGTTCCACAAATGTCAGAGGTAAACCCCTCGAGTTAATATGACATGATTTTTTTCTTGTTCTTCCCTTTCTTTATCATATATTCACTCTGAAATGTGGAATTTGACTTTGAACTATGAGATTTCTTGAGGTTCTCAGGGAATTTACACATTGAGTGTAAAGGGTCTATTTATATATCTGAACACAAGTAATATTTCTGCAAAGCACAACTCTGAAGATCTGAATTCAGTGCCTAGTTCTACTTCTAACTTCCATGGGCTTAGTATTTTGTTATGAAATTGTAACAATAACACTTCATTTTCATTAAAAAAACCCTTTCATGTTTAAAACCTGTCTCATCTGAAAGATGGGTAGATGAGCTGTCACTGCAGATTCTCAATTCAGCTGATGTCTCTAGGGGGTAATATAAATATTAAAGGTAACAAGTGAATACTTTGTTATAGGCCTATCTCCAAAGCTACATTGAACTACTCCAAAATATAAAATTGGAAACATGATCCTCGCAAAATGTGATTAAATCCTGGCAAGTGAGAGACATCTCTTAAATGCCAGAGACCCCATCTAAAACAGAAAGTGATATTTAAGCAAGAAAGAATAGTTAATTCCAGTATAAATATCTGAAAACCAGGAACTTTGCTATGTGACTGTTCACCTTCTGCTGTCTCTTACTTGATAGACCTTAGATTAGAAGGGCGGCTTGGGTCAGAGATCCATGAGAACATTTCTATGACAGAAAAATGAATACAATTATTTTTTCTTCAGACTTTTCCACTCTTTTAAGTAGCATTCAGAACAATTAGCTTCATGTTAAATTTCAGATGCTAGGAAACTTGATGTTCCAAAATGCATGTCCCAAATGAGCAGAATTGGCTGCAGGGTTTGGCATGTGGTTCAGAGTTGCTGTTCTGAAGTGCCACCAGAGACAGCTGCTTAAAGTCTGATGAAGTCTGCACTTGCTGGAGTTAGGTGGTCTGAAACAAAAACAGTCTTTTTAGAATGGCTTTGCTTTGTCATTAAACACTCCCTCCATTTCCCTCTTGAGAGTCATTAAAACTTGAATTAGTACAATGAGATATCTAAGAAATGGAAAAGGAAGGGGCCATTAGAGGAATAAATTCTTCAGGTGTTTGCCAAACTACAAAAGTTGTTGCCCAAGTAAAATACAAAGCCACAGACATTAAAATGCAGTTAGTGACGGTCATATATTAGAAGACCAAGCAGTCACAGATCAATATTCAAGCAGTCCCAGACTAAGGGTGCTAAATTCATACAGTCCAAGTCCTTGTAGTGTTGATGCTTCCTAATTAGCCAGATGCCATCATCATGAACAGCCAAAAGAAAAATATTTAATGCCAAAAATCTCAGCACCCTCACCTGGATTTACTTCAGAGACCTTTTTTCTCTCTCCCAACTTGCTAGCACTCAGGACTAGTCAACAGGGTATGTATGTGTCTGAGTGAGAGAAGCCCCTACAGCATTAGTATTAAAAGGTGGAGAAGGATGGACGGCAGCAGCCGCCAGCTCCAGAGGGAAGGCTGCACTCACAGCACAACACCCTGACCTGAAACCTCACCAACCTGCCCCTGCTTGCTCTTGCTTTATTTGACAGTCACAGGTTTAATGCCACGTCTCTGTAGCTTTCCAGAAGGAAAAAAACCCGGCTGTATTAGAAGTTAATAGTCCACTTTCACAGCTACACTACAACTGAATGTAATCTTTCTCCTCCTGTGTGACAGCCTTTTTGTGCATTAGATTGGAATAGACTGTTTCTGCAACTGTCCAACATCATGCTGACTTCAATGACTTGTAAACACAGCCCACAACGTTAACAGCGTGCACACACACTTGTGCATGTGGGCAGCACTTAGGGCGCACGCATTGTTGGTGGCAGGACACTGTTAAGGTTTAACCATGTCAGGTCACTGTCTATTTCATCCCTGAACTGCTGCAATAGATCTGAGTTAGGCAGCGAGGCATTCACAATGGGGATATCTCCCAAACAGTTTTCATTACACGCCCCTGGAGGAGTCTCTGAAAAGACTTGTCGTTTTCAGCTGAAATGGCCATAACACTGCCAGTCTATTTGCTCTGACTTTGTCTTTAATAAGGTCTTAAAAACTCGTGTCTTTGAGTCTCTACAGAAAGAGTAACCTTAGCACAGAACACAGCTGTTTGCCAATACAAAATCCCCTTGAAACCCATGTTTTGGTTAATTCCAAGAGGGAGGAGGAGTGGGGGATGGAAGAAATATACGCATTTTTAATATGATAACATCCTTCCAATCAAGCTTTACAAGATCCTACACAGCATGGTTTGCAGCAGAGTGCTGAGAGCTGCTTCCTGAAAAGAAACATGCTTTTTGATCATTATTTATTCTTCCCTTTCTCTTTTCCCTTTCATAAAATAACAAGATTTGTCCAGAGAGGAAGAGAAGACAGAGTCTGCAAAATATATTACTCCAAACACACCAGCTAGTTAAAGTGTATGAATGTGTAGACAATAAAGTTCATAGTAGACAGTTAATGAAGCTGGGAAAAAAATGTGAATTGGAATGTAATGAAAAATTCATACTTTCAGTGCATGAAAAATAAGTGAATGCCCTTTAATTGTTCAGTTTACTTGCAGAGAGGACAGCTTGAATAAATGGAAAAATTATTCGAGGTTGTTAAAAGGAATAATGCTTAGTACTCTGCACCTTGTGCTAAATTCTTCAACCCTGCTGGGCATGTGAATATGGAAGGACGTGAACCACTGTAGTCTGTCTGATAGCCCACAGACCCAGGGACCAAATGGGGAGCAGCTGTGTAAGCATCAAACTAGACTCACCCTCCTCCACCCACTCATGAGCTGAAACACAAAGTGAGGTGGCTGCTGGAGAGCTGGGGAGCAAGAAATTTGGATTTGCAGCCAGAGGGAAGAAAGGAAAGTTGTCGCCACTGCTGGAGGAACAAGAGTGAAGGGTTATCACTGAGGAGAGGCCTCTTGGTCCATTTTCCAGTAGATCAGCACCTCTCTCCATGTTTTCTCTGCTCTTTTGACAAAAACATGTCCTTTTCCAAACAGGCTGGGGAAAGACTTATGGAATTATGGAGGAGCCAATGCCAGTTGCAAGCCTGCAGTGTGAGAAAGTCTGCAATCACACTGGTTAGCAGGACAGAACCATAGAGTCACAGAGTCATCAAGGTTGGAAAAGACCTCTGAGACCACTGAGTCCAACCTATGATCTAATGCCACCATGTCAACTAGACCATGGCACTAAGTGCCATGTCAAATCTTTCCTTAAACACCTCCAGGGACAGGGACTCCACCAGCTCCCTAGGCAGCTCATTCCAATGTCTAATCACCCTTTCTGTAAAGAAATTCTTCATAATTTTCAACCAAAATTTCCCCTGGATCAGCTTAGCACTATGTCCTCTCGTTGTGTTCCTTGTTACCTGGAAGAAGAGGCCAACCCCTACTTGGCCACAACCTCCTTTCAGGTGGTTGTAGACAGTGATGAGGTAACCCCTGAGCCTCCTCTTCTCCAGGCTAAACTCCCTTGGCCACTCCTCATAAGACTTACTCTCCAGACCTTTTACTAGATCTGTTGCCCTTCTCTGGACATGCTCCAGCACCTCAATGTCCTTGAAGGGGCCCAGAACTGGACACACTGTGGCCTAACCAGTGTTGAGTATGGGTTGGGAGGAGGGCTGGTTAACAGAGAGGATGAGGTAGGAGGAAAGGGGTAGGTGGAAGGTGGAGAGGTCTGATGAGATGCTGAGACCAAAGGGGGAATTGGGACTAACAGTATAAGGGGTCTGTCCTTACCTTCCTTGTGTACAGACACTCCCAAATGGCTCCTGGCACTACTGAGCAGTCTTCAGCACCTTTGCTCCTGTCCCTGTCCTACATCAATATCCTTAAGGACAGTTTGCTTGTTAAATGTTTGCTTCTGTGGATCTGTACATGTTTCAGAGAGCATTTATATCATCTTTCATCAATAAAACACTTGACAAATGCTTGATTAACCCCCAAAATAGCAACACAGAAAATTTACAAGTGTACATTAATTACACTAAAAAACAAATAAAAAAAGAGAGAAGGCCAGAAAGAAAAGGCAAAGGGATGCAGGATAAATACCTGCAAAAGCTCACAAATGAAACTCATGTCAGAGTCAGGACCTGCAGCTCTTTTCTCTACTGCTTTGTTCAGCTCCCCAAGCATACTTTCACAATGACACAACACCTCAGCACTACTCAATGTTCATATTTCATTAGATGAGTTTCTCACTGTGGGAACTGTCAATTCATGAATTTTTAAAGAAATATGATGGGGTACTAAGAGTTCAAGTATAATCCCATTCAACAAGAAACCTTCACTGGTGTTAAGGTTAAAGATTTTGTCTGATACCCTTAAAACCAACTAATCATGGAGGGGCCAAAATGAATTTACCTTGGTTTTGCACTCTGAGTACAATAATTTTTCACAAGAGGGTTTTATTTGCTTTGCTGCACTATGAACAGTGCAGCAAAGCAACTCTTAAGCACCTTGCAGTGACATAAATGGGCAAGGAATTTCTCCATTCTAGCATTCTTGGGCATTTTTTTAATGATAGTCTAAAATGCCAAGTGAATTGTTTCAATTTCACAGCCATTAGGAGGAGAAAAGATCAAGTAGGTCAAGACTGTCACATTAGAACCACTTAAATAAATAATAGTAATAGTCTGACACCTGACCAAAGGAGGATTTCTCCCTTTAGCACATCTACTAGTTCTTTGTTGAGTCTGGTTTGAACATGTTATAATTAAAACACAGTGCAGCCTGAAGTCAATGAAGTTACAGCAAAGAAAATTTGCCCATTATTTTCCAAGCAGATAATCATCAGTTATCATTAGTCATCCTATTCAGGCAGTAGGCAATATAGATGGATTACTTTTAGATCATGTACATGCATTTGATCTTTTAATTTCTAGAGAAGCAAAAAAGAAAGTAAATTCTATGAACTGCTAAAGTCAAATTTCAGTCGTGTACATGACAGCAAAGCAGAGCTTTGTAAAAGCTGATATGTTGGTATGAGGGCACTTTCTTCTAGAAAAATCTCAGCCTTTTGCTGATAACAACATAACAGTGCCTCCTTAATTTCACTCAAGCCTCTAAAGAAACTAAGACTACACAGGCTCATCAAGAGAATATGCAAGATGCACTGAACTAACAATAAAAACAAAAATGTGACTCTACATATAGGCTTTTTCACACACTATTATATCTTTCAGCTGTCATCATTAGCTGCAATTCTAGAAATGTCTTGTTATTCTGTTGCCTTTGAAAAATGGATACAGTGATTAGGCTAGATTTTATTTGTATATACTGAGAAAAAATTTCCCTGACAGGTATATTCTGCTTTTAGTATGTTTCCTCAACACATGTTCATCATTATAATGATTGAATTTGAAAATTTACACATCTCTAGAGGAAAACAAAGCTAAAACCTGTAAATTGTTTTCCCATGACAATTAGAATGAAAGTCAAAACTGGAAGACTAGTGGCAACAGAGCTTTACATATTTGTATAAAAGATGAACCCTTCTGTCTGTTCACTGTTTATCAGAAAAGGAAATAGAGAGAGCCTAAAAAAGCTGATAATGAGTTTTGCTTCATGATATCTGGTGGCTCTTGTAAAAATAACAACATCAACAACAAAACCAAGGTAGGACATCATGGCAACAGCAGGGTGTACAATAGAAATAAGATGGTATTATTGGTACTAAAGGATACCTATCCTTTACAAACTGACTGATGTAACTGTGTCAAATGAAAGCCAACATTGTACTGATTTCCTTGTCATATAAAAGCAATGACTTAGTGACTGTAACTTAACGTGCATCTGTTTTGAATGAATAGTAGCATTCATCCACTTCATAATAAGGATCCTGTTGTGAATAATATAATAAGCATGTGCAAGATAAAACCCATCAGAAGTGAACATGTCAGTCAGAGTGATAAATATGCTGACTTGTTGATTTCTCCCCACCTCCACACAAAATAGGTTAAAGCATGTATAAAAATATGAAAATGTTCCCACACTAGGTAACAAACTTTAAGATCACAATAAAATGCACAAGAACAATTTCCAGATGAGACAAAATAAATGCTTCTCCTGTATTAATCTACAACATGGTATCAGTGTTGATTGTCTGGTCTTTGCGGTGGGATGTCATAAGAAGTCATGACAACTGCAAAGTACTTGTTAAAGCCTAAATAGGACAAACCAACTCATTGGCAGGGAATTCCACCTAAAATATGCATTGGAGCGATTTTATTTTCTGTTAGTTAAAATCTAACTTTTTTAATGCAGTCTGCTGCATGCAAATGTTCCAGAAGAAGAAAAGTTAATGGCATGCAAATTGAATAGAAGTCGTGGCACTCTCACTCTTTCTGATGCCTAACAGTGGCACTTGATTGCATGGATGGTATTTGGTTGCATAAACATAGGCAGCCAATGTCCTCTGAAACATCCTAACACCTTCTAGCATCCACGCAGGGCTGGCAAGCAAGACTGACAGTTCAGTGCTCTCCTGAGCTTCAGCTGCAGCTCTGGAAGTGCATGTGTCCCTCACGGGATTTGCACCATATCAACTAGCCCAGGTTCAGATACAGCATTTCAAATGGCACTAAATGTCTGTGTTTAGGCAGCTGACTCCATCCTTGCTCACTAAAATTTTCTCCTAACAACTGTAAACTATCAGAAAACTAATGAATCTGAAGCTCACAAATTTCATTCAACAGCCAGTTCATTCCTCTCAACTGAGCTCTTTGCATACCCACTTATAAGACATTGTGTCATTTTATGGTGGTATTATGGGACTAATGCTACTGACCCAGCTGAACTCCTAAAGTAGTTTTGCTATTTATGATCTTTCCTTGTAAAATAATTCTGGCAAGCTCACTAAGAAAGATGATATAATGTTGCCTATCCCTTAGTACTGTCCATAATTGACAGACATGAATCTGTTTAACTTTATTCACATAACATAATGAATCCATTTTCTCCTTGTTTTAACAGTTGGCAGAATACAGGCATAAATGGCTAGGTATTATGGTCCCCTGTGGTACCTTCTTTCTTCATTCCCAGGATTACATGGTGAAGTCACCATGAGAAATCATCCGTCATATTTAAGAGGACGTAGAGGATTAAATAGCAGCAAGCACCTGATTCTTCATCACTGGATGGTAGCAAAAGCCAAGTGCTTTTTTCAGTGGTTAACACTGGTTTTTTGATCCCCACAGCAATTTTGGGAGATTATATTTGTTCCCACCCTTTGCAGAAGTAATTACCTTCAAGCACTGATGCTTGTATGTTGTACTTCCCACCTGCTGCCCCACTGTTTCACCTGTGAAAGCCTTAATTTGGTGCTTTAAGCATTTATATATCGCTTTACATCTTCAAAGCAGCATACATGTGTTAATTAAATTATATGCCTAGGAGATAACAAAGAACAAGATACAAAGGCATTTTAAGCACACAGACAATTGAGTTCTAGCACAACAGGAATAAATTAATAATGACCTTTTATAATGACTGAATTGTATAGCTTTGTTTTTCTTGCAAACAATAAGCCAAAGAAAACTATTAGGAATGGAAACATAGCTTTGATATCAAAAGTCTGATGGACCTGCAGACCTAGGAAAAAAAGCTATATGTTACTGGAGGAAAAAAAAAAAGATCCTAAGCTCCCAAATGAAAAATGATTTAATTCAAGTCCTGCGTTCTGCATGAAAGACTTCTTTATACATGGAAAAGAGCTTTTCGTCACAGATGGCTACATTTACATCACATGAAAATACAGATGGAAAGGGAAGTATTTTCACATATGCAGATGTCTTTCTATAGAGTCTCAGGGTCACTTTTGACCAGACGATAGCTCCACAGAGAAATTTAGGAAAGGTATAAACATCTCACGGCCACTGGCATGTCTCCTGTGTACACACAGTCCTCAGGATTTAGAATCTTACATGGTTTCACACACAAAGTTCCTTTGACACACATTTCTGCTTTTGAGCAAGCCCAGCACAACTTGGCCTTGACCACACTGAAGAGTTTTCTGCCTACCTCCCTTCCCAGCTCTGTAAGGATCCACCAGCTCTACCAGGAACAGTTCTCCAGGCTTAGGAGATTTTAATTCAAATTCTGCCCTGTCTAAGAAAACCTGAATCTATTCCAAAAGTTCATTAGGATGGTGACTTCATACGATCCTTTCAGAATCTATAAGTGAAATGGCATATTTTTCTTTCCTTCACTACAGTTGTAAAGGTCTGAACTACTCTTGGTCCTTCAAAGATATGCTCCTGAACCGACAAGGAGAATAAAGAGCTGGACATCCTCCACAGTAGGAAGCAGCTCTGGGAGCCTTGGAGCAGCTTGCTAAATGCAAACAAGGCTTAAAACACCTTTTTTTCTAGCTGTAGCCAATGGAACAGTAATAACTATCTTTGAGAGTAAGCAATTAGTGTGCTGGCTTCGGTGCATCATTCCTCTTCTTTGTCTAAGAAACCTAATGTGCGTGATGCAAATTCTATTGAGAGGATGAATACAGACAGGTTAGTTGAGTTAACATTCAACATTCAGCCATTTTAATAGCATGGCAACAGCTCCATCAGAGATTTCTTTTACCAAAATTTCTAAGTTATATATCCTCTTTCTGATCTCTGCAAATAGGACTTTTAGTAGCTAAGACATCTGGTTTTGCTGAGGCTGACCTATATAATTTATACACTGCCACATACAAACACTCAAATCTGGGTCATTAAAATTTTTCCAATACTCCACACTATTCACTGTATAGCCAACTCCTTCATTCATATCAGAAAATTAGTTTTCACTCATGGGAAAAGAGTTTGTTGTTAGTCTTTTTTAATTGATTTCATTATCCTTGCAAGAATGAAAAATGAGGAGCTGAGGGATTATTTGCAGTGATGTCCATATTCATTTCAGTTTGCAAAACAAGCATGTGTCTCTGTATATGTATGTGTGCATGAGTGTGTGCATTTATGTTTGTGTGAGAGGGAGAGAAAAGGAAAGAAAAAATGTTTCTAATTGTTCTCTTCCTTGCCTCCTCTTCACTTAGAAATATTAATTAATTGTGTGAAGTCAAAAATGCATAAAGCAAAAAAACCCCTTCCAAGATACCTGTGATCTCTTAACATCTTTTCCAGCTTTTGAGTAGGAAGTCTAATCTCTTGAATATGAACTAATTGCACTTTTCTTTTACCTTGAAAAGAAGTAGGGGCAGGAGATAAAAAGTTTTTAAAAAAGGCAATGGCATGGGCTGAGCTATATCATTCTTTCCTTCTACTGATCAATATGTGAAGGCCATTGTAGTACACTTACAGCTTTGCCTTTGAAACACAGATCAAGGTGGGTCAGTGAGACAATCTTTTTGTATTAAACCTTCTTTCTTCTGTAGTCTACGGACAACTTGTGAAAAGAGTCTTCTGCTAGATAACTACAACAGCACCTGCTTTCAAATGAGACTTGCTCATAATCAGTTCTTTGTGTCCTTTTTGTGTATGTGTGCTGCTCACTGACTTCCATCAGCTACTTAACAAGTGCAGAATACTTTAAAACCTTTGATCCTAAGAGCTCTTACTCATGCAAGTTGTCCTCAGTCACAGCACAAGTCTCACTGAAGCACTGGATTAAGAAAAATTAAATAGCATTTGTGTATAAGTGTCTCTGAAACACAAGAGAATGCAGCAGACCAGAACCAGATCTGCTTTCTTTCAAGGACAACTGCATTTTGAGAAGAGAATAATACAGTTCAGAAATGCAAAAATATAATTGAGCAATATTTCATGGGCAAACAGTTCCTATTCAGTTTCAGAGCCAGCTGGACCAACACTGGAGCCAGAACTATGAGCATTTGCGAATCTTTGCTGGTCCCTTCCCCTTAAGTGTGGGACATCACACCTTTGCCATAGGAAGGGATGCATTCTACAGCAAAGTCTCTGGAAAAACTCACAAATTCTGGGATGCTCTTAATATAATTGGTCTGCACTTGTACCCTATATCCAGTATAATCAGGAAGGCAGTACAGGTTTCGCAGCTCACTTTTGATGTGTCTGCAAGATACTCAAAGACCATCTTAACACCAGTGACAAGTCTCCTCTTCTTCCAGCAGTGATACTGGCTATATCACACCAGAGCCTCTTTCTGCAGGTGCAGCAAGCACCATATGCATTTTTTCACTTCTACATTGCACTGATTGACACAACTGTCATGGTCATTACATACACTCAGAGAGGCATGAGGCTTTTTACTCCCTGTGTCTATTGGTTGAATTGAGTCAGGTACAATCTCATTCAAGAAAACAGATTAACAGATGAAGAAAATGACAACATGGGAGATCATAAAACCAAAATTGTTACAAAAGAGCCACCAGAAAAAATAAGAATTATATTTATAATTTATCCCATTTTTATATGAGGTTACGTCAGTCCTTTCCCTCCCTAAAAATCTACACAACCAATAGTGTATACAAATAACTGACTCTTGGGAATGGATCTGTTTGTAGGGTTCAAAGATACATTACCCAATAGCACCCTAAAATAGACCCATACTGATAAATCATGTCTGAATAGGCATCCCTGGAAGTGTTACTGTCAGGGATGTTACAGAGACACTGATTACACATTTTCATCTAATATCTACTGAAAGTATCTACCAGATGGTAAGGAACAGTTCTCTCACAGTGAATACTGTAACCCCTTGAAAACCTGATGAAGTGTAATAAAGCAAATTACAAAGATATAATTTCAAAATTAAATTGGTTTTGTGTTTACTAGTGTATCTTAAGGTGTGGGGACATTTCTTTTTTAATGTATCCTATAATACTGAAATTCTCTTGAAGAAATTCAAAGTACAAATATCTTTCTCAAGTATAAGAAGTAATACTCCAAAGGCAAGAGTTTAAAACTCTTTCTCAGAAGCAAGCCTTATCTAAGCCCTATAAAGAGTAGATGACCTAAGGAAAGGTCCAAGCTTCACTGGGTCAGAAATTGAATTATTTGGGGGATGGGTAGATGGAGTTCTAGCTCCCACTCCGACATATGGCTATGTCTCCAATTAAATACCTGCTTAATATAAAATGTACAAATTCAAACGTTTGCTATGTAAAAAAATGGTCTGAGAACTGCAATAGTCAGGCACCTTTCTGCAACTCTCAAATAGCACCTTGATTAAGTGGGGAAAAAAGGTATAAGCAAACAATAGTTATGAAAGATTGAGCTTGCGGAGTCCTGAATTTATATGAGAATTTAATATTTCTGCTGGGTTAAAATGCATGAGTGTTAATGTGAGACTCACAGAAGGTTCACATGTTTTCTCAAACATGTCTTAAATGGATCAATTTCAGGCCACAACTGCTGTCAATAACTGTGGGCTTTCATGCCATTAGAAAATAATTAAAAGCTTTAAATCAACATTTATGTTTATGAGCAAATATTACTTCAGGTACTAACATAATTACTTGATGTTACAGTATCCTCATGCTAAAGAATATCAAAACCACAAAATATAACATCTGTTTTAAATGGGAGCTCTGTATGTATACCCTTAGCTCCAGTTCTGCTATGGAGTTTTCAGTTTAGTACATGCTACATCTGCAAATATAAGGATATAACAATGGCCACAAAATACATCAGCCTTTCTAAAACCTCCAATAGCACTCATGAATCACTCCTTTGTCTAGAACACACATCCCAAACATGACAAGTCATACCCGTGATCTGAGATGTGAAAATTTATCCTGAAATTGAAAGTGAATTATTTCTTAATTGAAGTGACATGAAAAAAAGCTTAAGACCCTGTTCTAGATAAAATGCCACGCCTATTGAAGTGCCAGATGTAACCAAGAAGGCAATAAAGAGAGAGCAGAGATGGCATAGGACTTACCAGAGGTCCATGGCCACAGGGAGTGCAGCACATGACCAGGATATATCTGAAGTGGCAACAGGTGTCTGTGTCTAGGCATTCCAATTGAGGCTGCATGCCTAGCTAACAAAAAACCATGTTGCTTAAAAAATTCTATTTTTTTCCTTCCTCTTTCAAAGATGCAGCAGTCTGACTTTGAAGTAAATGAATTTGGATTAAATTCTGTATTGCTACCCAGAACAAGCATGGCTCCCATCATACTCCCTTCTGTCTGTGACTTGGTGCTGCCATCTCTGCCTTGCTGCTCCTCTGAATGCCAGGTTATCAATTTTGTGGCCTTGCTACACAATAGAATGCAATAAACACAGTATAAAGCACAGCAGAACCCAAAATTTATTGCAATATCCATAATTGTAATATGTTCTTTCTAATATATATAGCTTTCTCCCGTTCTCTCTTTCTTTCTTCTCCTCATGATTGTGCTTGTTAACTTCATGGTATAAGAATGTCAATTCTTCTAAATATTTAGGCAACAGAGACTTCATTCACACATGTGTTTGCAAATAAAGATGCAGAAATCCCCTAAGATTTTGGACAGTCTTGTCCAAAAAAATGACAGCAAAGTAACTATTGTGCAGTTTCCCTGTTTTGTGTTTTATTGGTTAGCATTACAAAAATTGATGAGCCGAAGTAACAAAGCTATTCTAAAGGCAGATTAACCAGGAATACTGGCAAAAACATTGTCTACTAAGATTCAAAATGAAGTAAAGAAAAATGCTGTAATTACAAGTAACACAGTCCTCAGAGATTCCAGCAACATTAAAAATCAAGTGATTACCTTTTAACTGTTTTCAATCAGCTTTGATGTAATAACATAACATGAGGGACTTGGAAAAACAGCAGTTAAAAAAAGCAGAGAATTATGTGAACATTAACCCCTTTGTTACAAAAGTGATTTTTATTCTTGAAAGATGATTGATTGACAGCCTCAAATGAAGTCCTCTGTGTAGCAGCAGAGAAAGTTCGTTGGGGCCAGCAGTGAAACAAATACTCTCCCTATGTCACTAGTGCCTTAGATTAGTTTGCAAGGTTATCTGTGAACAGGCTGGATGCACAGGTTTACAGGGGAAAGTTCAATAGCATATGAAGGTAGGCAAATTCTAACAAGAGAGAGAAGATAGCTGTGGTAGGGATATTAGCTTATATGGGTTTTAAATGAAACAAGTTTAAAATGTGATTTATTTATAGAAATATGATCTTATCATAAAAATTGTCACCATTATAATAATTCTTATCTATCTTTACAATAACATTTATTCACCATTGATCAACCTTATCCATTTCATTTTTTTCAGTCTTCACATATAGCAAATGGGATATAGAACATGAATGCTGAAAAGGGCAGAAAATCCTAGAAAATCCTCAGCTTGTCCCAAAGCCAACAGTCATCTTTATCTGCAAGCCCAGTAAAGCAATGTGTCATTAGATCAGTGCATGCTAAGGGAGCAGAAGAGGCTTAGTTTGGCCTGTCATAAGACACCTGTTTTACAGACTTAGCAAGGAAACACTGACATGCCAGAGACTAAGTTTCCCTCTTGTCTATGGGAGTTTTGCTACTCTGTAATATAAACACCAGCCTGCATTTTGAAACCTTCGTTGTAGGAACATTTGGGGATTATTTTTGGTTTGCATGAAGAGAGACTGAAGGGGCTGGATAATGCAAATACCAATGTCCTTAATTTTATACGGATCGAGGAATTGCACAGCACAATCACTCGTCCAAATCCAGGTTAAAGATATACCAACGGAAGGATGAATGTTTCACATGCAGCATTGTCTTGGCCAACACCTGGTAAACACCATCAGACACAAGCACTGCAGAAACTGGAGGACCCCTCTAGTAAATCACAGCTGGGGCAATTGCTCAGCATCAAATGTGAAGGTGTGTTGCTTAAGGACATGGTTTAATGGTGAAATTGGCAGTGTTAGGTTTATGGTTGGACTCAGTGACCTTAAGAATCTTTTCCAATGTAAATTATTCTATGTTCCTATGATTCTATATAACTACCTATGTGCTTAACTAACCTTCACATCACTGTTTTGCAGGACATATGGAGTCCTGGTCCTGCAGATAGATTGTTTTCAGGGTGCAGAGGCTGCAAATTTCACTACGTTGCCAAATAGCTGAAGATAGACCAGAGGTTGTGTAGGGCAGTCAGCTAGTGGCTGCAGGTGTGTGTCCTATATGTAACTTGATCTATACGCACATAGTTAGCAAATGGAAAGAAAGATTTGATCACCACAGCACAGAGAAAAAAACAGAATGTGATATTATTCTTTTCCTGCTATTATTTATTATTAATGACTTGATTCCTCTGAGAGGGGTCGACATCAATGTCAGTTGCCAGTTCTCGACACTTCTAAGGAAGAGGCCCATTATTAATTGATTATATTATTATTGTATTACTGCACCAGATGTGTGATAGGTGATCTACAGACATATTCAGGCAGGGTCCCTATATGAAATGTTTAAAATCTAAAACATGAAAATTACAAACAGCATTACAGGCAAACCAGTGTGGGAGAGAGACCAAATGACAGAAGTGATTATCGTTGTTGCAGGGTCACTGAGCAAAACCCTGAGCTCAGGGGAGTCCATAGAAACTTTGCTATTGAGCCTACAGGCTCAGGGGTTTGCTGCTTAGTTTTGCTTCTCATGTTGCTGATTCTGGGGGAGAGTTGGGGGTTTCAAGTCTGTCTTCAGATGCCATTGCAGGATCAGCTCAGTTAGAGGTCAGTGAAATGAGATGAAATACATTAAGGCATCTGGGTCCTAGACATAAAGTTCTGAAAAAATAAACATGAAAATTAGCATGAAGAAGTAGTTGGTGGTTAATTAGTGAAAAACATAAATTATTATGTCTGGTGAATGCACCCTTTTTCCCCACTGTCCAGCCCACAGTAGCTAAAAGGAACAACTTATTCATGGTTGTGTCCACTTCCTAAAATACATGGAGCTACCTTTCTCTCACTTACATGCATTTTAACTCAGTGCAAACTCCATGACTTCAGAGGAATTGCTTATTTCACCACATGAGAAAAATGCTGTCTCTGGTTTAACTCAACCTAACTGAGGGTCCTAATTGAAGAGCAACATTGTCCAAATCACTCTCTGCATCAAACATAGAGGGACAATGACCTCCAGAGGATAATTCTGCCCACTTAAGAGGTGCATTGCCCTCTGGAGGTTTCTATCTTTCTCCACTGACTATGGAGTTTAGGATGACCAGATTTCTAACTCCTCCATCTCAGTAAGATATCTCAATTGAGTATGCATAATTTAAATCTACACCTCCATGTAGCTCTGCTGCAGACCAAATAATTGCTGAGATATGTGTGACAGCAAAAGATAGTCAATAGATAGGAAGACCATTAAGGACTGCTTGGATTACTTGTGCTTTACAGGGCTCTTCAAGAGCACTTTCTGCCCATTAACGCTTCACTTATACTGTTCTTAAATGTCAGAACCTGACTGGACATGTCTCTTCACAAGAGGCATATAGCCAAGCTTTGTATCCTGCACCATGCTTATTTATTTACAGCCTCTTTTGAAAAAAAGATCAGTTCAGTCAATCAAGGATTTTAATCCATTTATATGGCACAATGGTGTATAAGTTTATTGACTATGATTTCATGATGTGGAATAGGGAGAAAGCTATCTTGAAAAAATGTATTGTTATTTTAGATGAAATTCATGATGCTATTAAGTTTTAAGTCTTGTATACTGTGGAGTGCAGCATTTCAGAGATAAACTATCTTGATGTTTTCATTTCAAAGACAGGTAATATGTGCAATACAACAATTTCCTGGAAAACCCAGACAGGAACAATCTGCTTTATACAACCAATCACCATCCTGAGGCTTTTAAAAAAGTTTTACTTTATAACCATTTTGAGAACCTGTAGGATTTGCAAACATGGCAATGGGTCTATGGTAAAGATGGATTATCTGAATCACACAGAATCACAGAATAATCAGAGCTCGAAGGGACCTGTGAGGAACATCTAGTTCAACTCCTGGCCCTGCAC
>NW_008667755.1:0-16959 GCF_000695815.1 Acanthisitta chloris
GAGCCCCCGCGGGCGGTGGCGGTAACGACACTCACGGGCTGCGGGAGCGGGGCCTGCCAGCCTCACATCCCGGGACAACACCCGCTCCTGCCTCTGGGCCCACGAGCGAGTCCAACGGGAGTGTCTCCGGGAGAGAGGGCCTGGTTTTCTCCGTGCTAAAAGCACCATTTGATGAGCACTAGCTTAAATGGTCCTGGTCGTTCTTAACCACATTTTAAAATGTCTTTCTTTTCCTAGATATAAGGAAAAGCTTCTCCCCCATAAGGACAGTTGAGCAGTAGAACAGGTAACGCAGAGAGGCTGGGTGGGCTCTGTCCATGGAGGTTTTAAAGACCTGACTGGACAGAGCAGCCTGGTCTTAGAGCAGACCCTGCTTTGAACTCTTGAGGTCCTTTCCAACCTGGATTATGCCGGGATACTCTGTATCTTTTGTAATCCTTACCTCATTTCCACTATTGATGCAAAGCAGGGATTATTTTTTTGTCTGTAAGTGCAGAAGTGTGAATGCTTACTCTACTGTACGTCAATCTACTAAACTGCTACCTGACATCACTTCAGATTTTTCCACAGACCTGTCTGCACTGCTCTCTTCCAGGTAGATAGCTACTCTTCTTGTTAGTTCAATCTAGGCATTCAGGGGTCTCATTTAATTCTCTGCAGCCTGCTAGGATTGCTGTAATGAGAATGGTAGTGACCAGCACACAGTAGCAGTCATACTTGTGCCCTCTTTAGTGAAAGATTTTGTGAAAAATACAACATTAAGAGGTTGGATTTGCTGATATTCAAAAAGTGAGATTTGAGTCTCAAAACACACAATAAAAAATTCAAATGAGGGATGAATCAGCCAGTTGATCCTTATATCTATTTTCTATAGAAGATATACATAGAAGTCTCATTAAATAATGAGACTTATAGCATCCCTTTACTCTGTACAGACAGGTCCTTCCTGGGAAGAAGGATCACAGGTAACTTCCAGATAGACACTAGTTCACTTCCTTATTGCTTTTATGACACTTGGTGGTAAGAGGGTTCTGCTGGCAGTGAGAGCAAACATCTCATCTGAGCTGGCAGCTGTTTTTCTTAATCTCTCAAATGGTTTACAATCCCCACAGCAATCTAAGCATGTAAGAAGTCCCAGTGGGGTCCTGCACATTAGAACATGCATTAGATCCCACGTGGGCTTCAACAGAACTCTGAATTCTTGAAGCAAGTTCCATACCCTGGCAATGTGATACTGTCACCTATGGACTTGGAAATACACCAAATCATAATTCTACATCATCTTCTCAGTTTCTATAGAACACCATGACATTAAAATTCATTCATTTTATTTTGCATGTTGCATTTGGCTTGGTGCTGTACAAGGGCTCCTGAATACACCAGTCAAATGTGCTTTAGGAAGTAAAGTTTTCATTCCCCTTACAGTATTCTGTTTCTGATGATCACACAACAGAGAAAAAATTGGATATGATATTTTCAGAAAGCTTAAAGCTTCTTTTATCATTCCTCTGTCAGATCTTGGAAGGACACATTTTTTTAAAAATCAGAATTTTTTAAAAGCTCTGTAAGAATAAAAATTACTGTATTTTAAGTGACTGCATTACTCACAAGGCAGTTTTGTCTAGCAGCAGGATTACACATTGAAGTTACTTTTCCAGTTTGGAAGTATCATCTGACATCCCAAACAATTCTAACAGTATTTCATTTTGCTGGCAGTTACCAGCTAAGCTGAAGCATTAATGAGGAAAGCCCAGATCCTTCAGTGACTGTCTTACTCTGACTGGACCCACCAAATGCAGTAGAACTACTCAGAGTGGTTGGACACAGGCCCTCTCCCTGTGGAGGAGAGGCTTTAGGTTGCAGTCTCTGTGAAAGTCCCTTTTTCAGGGCATGGAAAGGTCAGCACACAAAAGATCTGTGACTTACCTACACTTCCAGTGCTTTCAGGGCTGTTGGGAAAAGTCACTTGTCCTGTGGTGGGGCTTGCTGAACTTCTTGTGTCACAAATCATCCTTGGGGTTATGACACAAACAACTTCATTAGGCAATTGGATTTTGCCTCAGAGATTTGAAACAGCACTAAACAAGTTACCAATAAACAGCTTCTGTTAGTAACATAAGCTTGCATATAGGAAATTATGTCTTATTCTGTTAGTTTACGATGTAGGAACATAACAAGAGTCCAACTTTTAGAAGCTGAAAAAAGTCAACCTAAAAGCAAAGGTACACTTTCCTGAGATAAAGGATTTTACCTCTAGAAAATATTTAACCTTACGTGCCAACCAGAGAGAGGATCCATCACTCAAACCATGTACTTTCCATGAAAGATGGACTATAAGGAAGATTCTGGGGGGCCTTGTATAGCTGTGCCTGCAGCGGGTTTCTTGGTCTGTTATGAAGGAGACCAGACTGCATGATCATAACAGTATTTTCTCTCCCTAAAAAACCCCCCAACCAACCAAAAATAATTTAACCTAATGCTCACGTAGGTACTTTTTGAAGCATGCTGTACTTGGGGAGAGGCAAAAGCAACTGTCAAATGCACAAGTTGTACTTTGTGTCTCATTTGAACAGTTTCAAGCACATTGCCAGCAGCAGCCATGTGTGTGAGCATTTTGCAGGTCAGCAGTTCTCCCTTTCACACTCTGTGCTTCCAACAAGTTGTAAAGATACACTTGTTCATATCTCTGTTTGACTACTGTAGCTCTTTTGGCCACTGCAGAGCAGGTGACAGTGCACATGCTGTTGGTGATACTTGGCACTCAGCTTGAGCAAAGGTGAGGTGTAGCCACAACGACCCCATGGTTGCTGTGTGGACTCCAGCACAGCCACACACCTATTCCCCAGGACTCTATGCCTGCTGGGACTGACTGGCAATAACAGAAGTGACCTGGAGGCAGAAATAAGGCATCAGTGCAAAGGGCTGCTGTAGCAGGGGAGGTGCTGGAATCATAGAATTTAAGGGTTGGAATAGACTTTACAGATCATCTAGTCCCAACCCCCTGCCCTGGGCAGGGACACCTCCTTACCAGATCAGGTTGCTCGAGGCTTCATCCAGCCTGGCCTTGAACACTGACAGGGTTGGGGCAGCCACCACGTCCCTGGGCAACCTGTGCCCGTGTCTCACCACCCTCACAGGGAAAAACTTTTTCCTCACATCCAACCTAGACTTTCCCTCCTTTAGTTTGTTCCCATTACCCCTGGTCCTGTCACTACAGTTCCTAATAATCCCTTGTGGGCCCTTCAGGTCTTGAAAAGTTCTCTGAGGTCTCTACACAGTTGTCTCCAGGCTGAACAGCCCCAACTCCCTCAGCCTGTCTTCATAGGGGAGATGCTCCAGTCCTCTTAGCAACTTTGTGGCCTCCTTTGGACTTGCTCCAACAATTCCATGTCCTTCTTATGTTGAGGACACCAGAACTGCACACAGTATTCCAGGTAGGTCTCACAAGAGCAGAGTAGAGGGGAAGAATTGCCTTCTCTGACCTGCTGCCCACACTCCTTTGGATGCAGCCCAGGTTTCCATTGGCTTTCTGGCCTGAGCTCACACTGCAGCTCATGGGGAGCTTCTCATCCACTGTCACTCCCAAGTCTTTCTCCTCACTGCTGGTTTCAGTTACTTCCCCAAAGCAGGCAAGCAAAGGCCTGGAACTGTTACAAGTGTTCTTACTTTCTCCCCCAAAATACCTGTGTGCTTATTCAGAACTCAATTAACAGACTCAGCTAGTGAAAAACACAAAGGTTTCTGTCACTTTCCCCTCCCTCGATTGTAGGAAGAATTATATCAAAATGAAGTTAGGCTATGAACTGCTGCTGAAGCAGCACTGGGTGGGGGACTTGTCTCTGACACATGAAGGAACAGCTCACACTGCAAACAGTGCATGAGTTCAAGCAAGTACATTCAGAAGAGTGAAGGAAGACATTTAAGCTGCCTTTTTCATTAATTTAGTGGGGTTTCTGTCAAGTGAAATGACATGAATCATTTTTCTAAGCGTAGTGTGAGTGATCTGCAATATGCTAATAATGTTAGCTGCAGGAAAGGGCTGACAGTTTGGTTCTTGTATGACTGCAAGCATTGGTACAGGCAGAGCAGTGCCACCACATCACATCTGCTGCATCCACACATCCCCGTGCCAGTGAGACATCCCTCAGAACATTAACCTTGCAAAAGTATTTCCCTTCCGACTTCCACAGGAAAGACTTTGTGCTAGTAACAAAAAGCACAGTTGAGAGCAATTTCTTACGGCAGCTCAGTCTAAACATCAATGACTGTGAGCATTAACTCATTCCTTCAGTATGTTATCTTAGAGCTGCTCTGTCTCCACAGGGCTGACGGCCACGATGCTGAGAGGAGTCGCTCACGGCGCAAAAGACACGTTCACTCTTCTGTTGACAAGATCTCAGCGCTGTAATCCAGGACTGAATTTTTCACCAGGATGCCCTGAAGCAGCAAACAGAAGCTTTCTAATACATTCCACTTACACAACTGACTCCAAGTCAGGAGAGGAAAACACCAAAACCATTGAGAGTCTCTACAGCTTGTCAGTTGACATTAGGAAGATTCGCGGGCTGAAGGAGTGGGTCCTGCTCCAGGATGTGGCCTATGTTAAAGAAATTGCTGGTATCCTCCGAGAAATGGGAGCAGATGAGAGCACTGTAGCCAACATTCTAGAACGTTGCCCAGAGGCAATTCTCCGCACCCCTGCAGAGGTGAACTCTCAAAGAGCTCTGTGGCAATTAGTATGCCAGAACGAAAACCAGCTGATTAAGTTAATAGAGCAATTTCCAGAGTCTTTTTTTACTACTAAATATCACCAGAACCAGAAGGCAAACATAGTGTTTTTTCAAGAGCTAGGACTTAAGAATAATATAATCACGAGATTCTTGACAAGTGCACCCAATATTTTCTATAACCCTGTTGCGAAAAACAAAGATGTAATAGAGACATTGCAAAGAAGTTATTTAAATTTAGGAGGTTCTGAAGCAAATATGAAGATCTGGATACTGAAGCTATTGAGCCAAAACCCATTTATTTTATTAAACACCTCTACCATCATTGAGGAGAACCTGGAATTTCTCCAGAAGAATTATTTCACTGACCATGAAGTTCTTCAGCTGCTGGCCAAACTTAAAGGCTTCATTTTTCAACTTAATTCTGCTGCTATGCAGGAGAGTATGCTTTTTTCCAAGAAAGTCTTTAAGTGCAGTGATCAAGAACTAAAACAGCTCGTGCTGAAATGCCCAGCCCTTCTCTACTATTCTGTGCCAGTTTTGGAAGAGAGGCTTGAAGGCCTACTGAAGGAAGGAATTTCTGTAGCACAGATCAGAGAGACACCAATGGTGCTGGAGTTGACAACACAAATTGTTCAGTACCGAATTAAAAAGCTCTCTGCATTGGGATACGATATAAGGAATGGAAATCTAGAAAGTCTGAGTGGTACTAAGAAAGATTTTGAAGTCAGTTATGGTAAGATACAAGCAAAGAAGGAGAGACCAATTTTTAATCCTGTTGCTCCTATACACATTGAAGACTAATTTGAATGCTGTACTCTTAAGTTCTGCAGAAGAAAATGAAGTGATAAGTTGGTTCTTTGACCTGAAACAAAAGGAATCTTAACCAGATTGGAGTCTCACACTGTACTTTGTCCAGGACTGGCTCTGGGGCACAATTTCATCTTCCAGTTGTAGCTTTCTAATAATTTCAAATAACACCATAGAACCTGCTTCTGGTAAAGGTTACCTTTATTTTCCTAGAGTAACTCATGGAGTTTTTTGGTTCTGTTACATTTTCTTACCTAACAACCTGTTTTGTATTTTCTGCTATGTCACTGCATGGTTGAGCCTGTGGTAGTGACTAGTTTAGTTTTTATCTGACAAAGGCAATTCTCCCAGCAGTGTTCATCAACCCACTGGTTCAGTGGCTTCAGGAGACTCTCTTGGAGTTCCATTCCTCACTGCTGCAGCAGGTGTCTCTAGCTCCTGGATCCTGACCTGCAGCAGACTTGATTTCTTGGCTAGGAAAGCTTAGCCAGAGCAGTTTGAGAACAAGGGCAGGATATTTTATTCGGTGACTGCTACACTGAAGGCCTAGTACAAACCGTAATGCAAGGAAACTACAAGACATTTACATTCCTGAGACTTCAAAATTTACTTCTTTTGCAAAAGGTTTGGGGCAGGAAGAAATACATTTATTGCTAGTTCTTTTCTAGCAAGGCTTGGGGACAGGAAAGATTAGGGAGACTCAAGTGAGTCTCAGATGGTGGTAGGAGAAAGGTAGAAGTCATGCTTTTATATTAGGTGTAACAAATCTCTGGTCTGTAAACCACTGGTGATTAAAAATGACTATGAGATTTGCAAGCAGCTGCCACAGTTTCTAAATATAAGTGTGGCACTGCTTCTCAGATAACAGCATATGGCAATTGTCAGCAAGTGCTGCCTTTGAAAATAGCAACTATCAGACAGCGTTGAAGTTTTCAGGGGATTTAATTTCTTCTCATTTATGGGCTGTGAATGGTAATATAAAACAGTAGCATCACTGACAATCATAGAATCATCAGGGTTGGAGATCTCTGAGATCTAGTCCAACCATTAACCTGCCACTGCTGTAATTTTGAAAACAGATACTTATTTAGTACGTTTTTTGCAAGTTCTGATTTTCCTTTCAAATTTACATCATTTCCAAGTGTTCCAAAGGAACCATCATCTTTCTTCATGCTGACTCTAAAACCCCAATATCTTACTACTGCCATGGAACTTAAACTACTATTAGTCCTCTACAAAGTCGAAATGAGGTAATACCATTAAACAATGATCTCTCTTCATATATTCAATCAAGATTCATTCCACAGTATACACTGAGTGTTTATAGAATCATGGAATCATCAAGGTTGAAGGAGAGGTCTAAGACCATTGAGTCCAACCATTAACCTGTCACTGCTGGAACCCCTAAACCATATCCTGCAGCATCAGATCCAGACACCTCTTAAACACTTCCAAGGATGGTCACTCCACTACTTCCCTGGGCAATATTCCAGTGCCTGAGCACCCTAAAATGCTTTTCCTAACATCGAACCTGAATCTTAATAGGATTAGGATCATCAGTGATTTTATTTTCCAAAGACTTTCCTAAACAACTATTCCATACTCATTCCTCCTTGTCAGAGGATTAAAAAAAATTACACCCTGCCCTCAACTCCAGGCCATTCTTCAAGGTCATTTTCAACACACATTTTGGCAGCAAGTCCAGGGCTCCTTTTCTTAAGGAGAAGTTTTAAATTGCTTAAGAAGGCTGGTATTAAACTGGTTTCAGAGGGTGGGCTGCAAGATGATGATTTTATAGTCTGACACATTACCTGGTGTGAGCTCGGCAAGGCTTACCAGATGTTTCCAGCAGCAGCAGATGCTCTTACCAGAGGAGAGCCAAGATCTCAACAGCTAAAAACATAAAACTTCCCACTCTGCAGGCAGGAGTGCAGAGGTGACAGCAGCTTGTGGGGGTGGATACTGCTCTTGCAGGAGCACGTGTGACCGCAAGTGAAAATTCAAGGAGGGGCAGGTAGCACCAGTACACAAGAAGTCAGGCTGTGCCGCAAAGTTGTGTCTTTGCAGACTCCTTCAAAACACTCTTGTTCTTTAAGAGGAAACTGGGAAGTTAGCCGTATTAAAAATGGACAGGAACTTGCCTTTGTCACTTTGTGACTGTCCTTCCGTGCTTAGCTATTAGGCAGACCACGAGAGGATTCGAATTCCGAAGCCTCTTCCCCTCAGACACAAGGAGCATTTCGGCTCTTCAGAGCTGCTGACAGCACAACCTGTAACTGAACCACAGACCTGACTGGTGGTTTGGGGTGAAAAGGAAACTAAGAGGTACAACAGTGCTTTGTGCTTTCCCTGAGTATTTAGGATTATATTACTGTTTTTAAAGTTCTTGAAAGAGCTTATTCCCATCACTTAAGAGTATCTCCAGTGGCAACAGAACAGGAAAATGACATACTTCCTTAACTGAGTCATAGCCAAAGTTATCATAAACTCATTTTCCATTCTGAATGTTGCAATTTTTCCTCCTCCTCCCCTTTCAAAACAGAAGCATGAGCCAAAATGCTCTTTTTCTCAACCACCAGATCAAAATTCATTCAACCTTACATTCCTAACTCTATGCCTGGGACCTGTTTCTCTCTTCTTCACAAGATTCATTTGTAATAAAACCTCAGGGAAGCTCCCAGTCACCAAAACATTGTAGTGCTGAAATCCATCATCTATGGTTGTTACAGTGAACATGCAGCAGTTTACACTTTTTAAGTCAGGCACATAGGAGCCTGTAGATAAGTCTTCATTACACAATGAGCAGTCAGGCATACAAGTTGCCTTCACAAACATTTCCCCTTTGGAAATGGGAGCTGGGGAAAGGAGAGCAAAATGAAGTCACCACAAAAACAACCCCAAGACCCAAGAACAACCTCACTCCCCCTGAAAATTTCAGTTCCATATTCCATTCAGCTCCTATGATTTTAACAGTAGGTATTCCCAAGCCTCATTCACCAGGGGAAAAGAGAATGATTGCAAAGGATATTGAGCTGTGTCTGTGCACAGCTTACACAGGGAAGTTACAGCTTTTGTTAAGAGCTGGTTGGCACGAGGCAGGTGCAGATAAAACACACTGAGGCATAATACTGTGAGAAGACTTATACCTTAGCATGCCTTACTTACTCCACAAAACTAAGGAAGCTTTCAAACATCTGAAACTGCAACAATTTAATGTTTCACTGGTGCCAGGACAGAATGAGAACAAGTTTTTAAGATGAAGCAAGTTTCAAAATTGAATGGAAAACATACAGGATATAAGACAAAGCTCTTTGAACTAAAACCAGATGCCACGTTAAGATGTTTCAGTTACAAGATGCAGAAGTAATAGGTACAGGATGTGTTAAGAACAAAACACAACGAAGTGTTGGCAGTTCTTTACACATCTAATATTGCTTATCTCAGACCACATTTATTTTGCTGTAAGCTTCATAGTTATAAAAATTAGAGAATGTCATAAAAAAAAAGAGGTATGAGCAGTTCAACATTTCTGTTTTCAGAAAAACTATTAGGAAGGGTTTGGTTGAGTGTCACTGTGCTCCAAACAGGTGACTTGTAAGAGTTCAGTACAGCACACTGGGAACATGGCTACATTGGAAACTGCAGGAAAACAACCACACAAGTATATGCTGTAGCTGGATTGCCTCCTAGATCCAGGCCAGCTCAGTTCTAGAGCTTACTGGTACCCTCAAACCATAAAAAATTCTATGCAGTTAGCTTGTGACTATAAAGAACAGTTAAAGTCTTCCATTTGCTGCATAAACTTACCTCATTGCAGCCTCACAGCAGATTGGAACTAAGCAGCTGGTGACTCTAGCAGAGGGAGGAGATGACATTTCTCGGGTGTTTGCTCTCCCCACAGCCCCAGGTCCCCATGCTTGTGAGTGTCAGACTTCCAACATACACAATTACTGGCATAAAGCTGTTCCAGAGTACAGCTGAAGTACCAAAGGCTCAGAGAGACCTGGGAACTATTGTACCATAACTTAGAGCACACTTTCAACACAAGGAGTAAGTTTTAGACAAGTGATATGTCTCTTCTATTCATTTTTAAAAGTCCTCCCACATACCCTTCCAGCACAACCACAGCCACTGAAAAAGCAAGCTTACAAGTTGCTGGTAGGAACACATGTGTTTAGAAAATATTGTATACACAACGTGAACAGATGCCTTCTTTGGGCTTCCAAAGAGGTTATTATTGGCAAAGTCAGCACACAAATAAGAGATCACTAACAGCTTCAACTTTAAGGCAACCTCAAGCTGTGTCTTTACAAGTGCATTTTGCCTTACGTGCTGTGGAGGCCCTACAGATATTCCCATCTGAGGTGTGTCAACATTTGGAGTATGTCAGTCTACAAATTGCTTGAGTGATGTTTCTTTCTCTGTTGTTTTTGTTTGGGTTTTTTGTTTGTTTTTGTTTTTAAGGCCCCATCTACCTTTTTTTGGCTTGTTTTAAATAAAAGTATTGTTATTTTAACTCAAAAACCAAAATGCAAAATATGAGAGGAAGATGTAGTGAAAATTTCCTTGTGTTTGCTTAAAGAGAGCAAGAAGCTAACCTGGAGCATCATGGAGCTGAGACAACAGCTTTGCTAGTTCTTCAGTGTTTTCCAGCTACACAAAGGAGTTTCTATTGAGTTTTTTTTCTAGTATCTATAACAAGTTTATTAGAAGCAAGTTTTCACTTGCAGGAGATAGATGCATATTACTAAATACACCTGAGATGTAGCAATCATGTTTTCAGTAAAAAACTGACAAAGTTGCAGATATCAGGATTTGTAAAGAGTCTAAAGCTCAGTCTGTGAACTGCAATGATGCGACAGGACAGTTCTGTACACAGCTTCACCTAGTAAAAAGGTACTTTTTCTAATAAGGCATTAAGTTAGTTTACTCTTTATGATCCCCTCTGCCATGTTGTCAGAGTTTTTCACCTCTTATCTCCCACTCTCATTTACAATGTCTGCACACCTCCAGTTCTGTGTGCTCCAGTCTGCACTGGCAGACTGCAGTCAGGGATAGTTTACAGGCTGCCTGCAAAAACAGGTTCAAAACCAAGACTGCTTGGGTACATGCAACAATGCTCTTACACAGCTGAAGGATCCTTAGCAGGAGGATGTGGAAACCACTGAGAACAATAACTGGCCTCTTGTTGTATTGATGGTACAGCAGAGACTACCAAGTTTTATGTTCACATTTTAGTCCAAAACTGCAGACGACTTACAGTAAATGAATATTCAAATATGTATTACCCCTTCAGATACACTTACTTCTATAGTTATCAAGTGTAACATTTCACCAGATACAAAGCTTCAATCTAGGCTCTAATAAATCTTCAGACGCTGTGCTAGCCAAGCTTCTTCTGTCCTTTTCAGATGAAATCGAGTTACTTGCACAACTCTTTAGAAGATAAAGAGTCTAAGACACATAGCTTCTCATGGACCCAATCTTAGCAGATTTTAATGCCACTGATGTAATATTCTGGAGAATCGAGTATGTCTCAGTTTTGGCTTTAGTCAGATTTATCCTTTTTCTTTCCTGTTAAAGGCACTTTGCTTGCAACAGCAGATCCTACAGCCGTAACACCTCCGGCCACAGCAGAAACACTTCCTTTGACTAGACCCACTCCCATGGAAGGCACAGATGTGACTGCTGTTTTGGTAATTTCCAAGCTCTTCCCTCCAATCCAAGCAACACCCCCAATCGTGGCACCAACAGCTCCTTTTGTGACGCTGAAGAGGCCACCGGTCACACGAGACAGCATGCCAGCCTGCTGCTGCGGGTGGTCTTTGAGTGAACCTGAGGGAGGAAACAACAGGCAAATCAATCTCAGCACCATGAGGAAAGCATCTTTTAACAGAAAAGATGCTTACAAGTATTTCCTTCTCTAGCCTAACATTGCACACAGTGGATAGAATCATAGAATAGAATCATCAAGGTTGGAGGAGACCTCCAAGATCATCAAGTCCATCATTAACCTGTCACTGCTGGAACCTCTAAACCAGCACCAGATCATCAGCGCCAGATCCAGATGCCTCTTAAACACCTCCAAGGATGGTGACTCCACCACCTCCCTGGGCAATTCCAGTGCCTGAGCACCCTAACGGGGAAAACGTATCTCCTAACATCCAATCTGATTCTGCCCTGGCTCAGCTCAAGGCCACTCCCTCTAGTCCCCTCTCCCTGCAGCCATGGCAGGAGAAACCACCCCCAGCCTCTCTATAACTTATCTTGCAGGCTGCTTTACTTCAATGCTCATACAACACCTCCTTCCAAATAAGAAAAGTCACTTTGCTGCAGTGAGACATAGCTCAATGCTATGACACAAGTCAATAACGAGCCTAAAAATATCCGGCCTATAGCTCCCAGACAGTCTTACATGATAAACGACTGTCCTCCATATGCACCACTGTCTGCAGAGTCTAGAAGGTCTCATGGACAAATTAGCCTCATTTCTGGGTTGTATTAATGGGGGGAAAACAACACCCCCTCCGATACCCCCCCCCATCCTAATGCTAAGAGTTACCCCACAGAGGTCTTGGGGTTTACGCAGTTAACCCCAAAAGCAGGAGCACCACTTTGCTGTTAAAATCTCTAAGGGGGGGGATTAGAAAAGGTTTCCTCATGAAGAAGAGCAAAAGGTTTATTAAATCAAGCTGTTTTTTGCAAACAGCTCGCAGTGAAGACAAAGTTGCTTCTTTCCTTGGTCATTATTATTTCCATGTGCTTACAGGGCTCGTGTGCAGGGGTCAGGAAAGAGGGAAGAAAAGGTTACAAACAAGAGCCATCAGGAGTCAAAAAAAGCATGAGGACAAAACTGATGCCAAGTCTGCACTGTATCACTTCCTTTCTTCATCATGTATATAAATATAACTTAATTCCAAAAGGCCTTCTCTGTAATTTGGACAGGAAAAGGGTGTGTGCATGTGGGAAGTGCCAAATAAGCCCATTAAATACCAAAAGTGGCCCCTGAAAGCATTAACAATAGCAAGAGTTACAGGCTCCCAACAGAAGTGTCAATATGATGTACAAAACCAAATCTCAAACCATAGGATTTCTGAGTATTATTGTCCAAAAAAAGTTATGCTTTTTCCTTTTTAATGTTATGTTTAACCTGCATTTTGTCCAGTTTCATGCTATATGCTTTGTAAGTCAACTCCTATTCCATATTTAAGGTACAATTACATAGCACCAAAATAATAGAAAGTATTAGAGTAATAGAAAAACTTCTAGAATTAGCCACTTCACCTTCCAGTTGTTTCACAATAACTTTGTATTTCTAAAGTAGGCGTCAAAATCCTAAGAGATGCATGCAGCTTGCCCCTAAATGGAATTATGCCTGCAACTCCACCCCCTGCTGCAGCATAAGCACCATCCAATTTTCAAAGAAACAAGAACAGGAAACACCCTGTTAATGTGGTAAACTCTGTATGCAGCACTACCTTCCCAGATCTGCAAGCACACAAGAAAAGACCACCTACTCCACCTACAAACCAGTAGCCCTGACACATACTTGTCTGCAAGGTGTTTTCAGTGTGAACCTTGAGAAATCTCTGGTCTTCACAACAACATCAAGGGTTTTCCAGCTTCTCTCTTGTCAATGCCTCGCCAACATCTTACAGTTTCAGAGAACCATGGCAAGATTCAGCCAGTTAATGCAAGTAGGGTAAGAGTTCCAAAGTTTGAGGGTTTATTTTCTAGCTACCTGCAGATAATACATGGGATTTAACAGATAAGTCTCTCTTTCTCCAGGAGAAAGAACAGGGGAAACCAAGGAAAGAACAAGTGGAACCTCAGTGGGCAGTGCTAGGGAAGAAATTAACATGAAATAAAGAGGTGAGGGAGTCAGCAGCAGAAATAACATGCTTGGAGAGGGACAAGAAGTCTAGGGAGGCAGCAGAGAAGTCAGATCTAGATCCACTAGAGACCTCTATCCAGTCCTGTCCATGTACTGACTTTGCACTGCAGAACAGGTCTGTCTCCAGTGCACTGACTGCCTGCTGGCAGCCTGCATCCGGAGGACAGTTTCCAAGAGTTGCCTCCCAGCACTCATCCTTTACAATATGAAAACTAGGGTGAACAACTTTCCATGCACTGCCAAAGAGTTTTTGATAATGCCAGGACTGCCCCAGGACTCGGGATTCATTCAGAGTTCCTATGTGTGCATCTGGAATAATTCAAACAGAAGATGACATCTAGATGAGAAAATTTCTTACGAGTCTGACAAAAATGAAGAAAAGATACAGAGGAATAGCGCAGCTCAAGGGAGCAGAAAATACTAAAAGTGCTTCCCGCTTACAACAGTCTCTCTAAGAAATGGATGCAGAAACCAGAAAGGCTCATGGAAACTAGAAACAAATTTTAGCCTTTTACTTAAAGTCACCTAATACCCTTGTTGGTTCTTTCTAAGCCAGCAACTTTCAACATGGACATCTCTGGCAACAAAGCATTGACAACACAACTACACAGATGAGAATTTCTATTTACATACAGAAAGGCTCCAAAGAATCACCCTAGGAGAGGAGTATGTAGAGCCTGCTATAAAATTCACTGTCTAGGTATTATTCATTAGAGGATTCTTGTGACCAGACTTAGAGCCTGCAGCAAATTTGGTCAGAAAGAGTTTTACTTCTGCCTAAGTGGTTCTCTATCATCAGGTGAAATAGGAGCAAAATTTGATCACATTGAATTTTGAAAGCTGATTTCAGTGGATCGGATTTGGTGTTAGCAAGAAAAGTTTAAAGTTAGTTGTGATGGATCCTAAGAAGAGAAAAACCAAGTGTTTTTCCTCACATTGCTTCAGGTAGTCAATCCTTTGACATCTACTCTATGTTAGAAGGGTAAATACAGACTGTGACAGTGTATATATAACTTCTAGTCATGGTGACTTCTTATTTCCATTCTGTTTGCATTGCCCACAAGAGCTAGTCAATACCTGCAGCTGCAGAGTTTTATCGCCAGTCGATTTCTGTTCTAGGATATACATCCCTGGTCCTATTTTTTCTAAACAGGATGAGAAAGAAGGTAATCCAGATCACTCCTAAATCTAGGAAGAAAATGACAAGTTTCCTATACAGGAGTTGGCTCTCCCACACTCTCTTGCAGCCAGCTTCTTGCTGAAAGGAATCCAACAGTGAACAAGAGCTCAAATGAACTGAGGTTGCAAGGGTCGGCGCTGCTTGCAAAGCAAAAAATACACCATTAGAAGAGAATTGCTCATGAAAAGCAAGAGAACAAAAGCTTCTTCCAGACATTCTTAAAGCCTTTGGGCACCAAGTTTGTAGAGTGTGATTTGGATGAACTAGAACCATTTCACTCATTATGAAAAACTGCAAATTGGTTTTGGAATTGAGCCTTTACTCTAAGGAGTGTTTTGGCAGCCTGTTTGTTCAGAGAGATGATCTTCGAGCCAGCTGAACTGGTCGCCTTCCATCCACATTTGGCCATCCTCCTACAACAGCATAAGCATATGGCACGTGAAGGCTTTGGACAACATTCAGCACAGGGTTGTTCTTCAAGGGTATTCCAACATTTTAACTAAACTTGTAAGGCTTGAAGAGTTCACATGAATCAGAATCAAAAGGCTCCTCAAGGATGGAGTTTATGTCAAGATGAGCTGTGTTTCATTCTACCCTCTCCAACTACACTAACTTTCTTCATCTATTTAGACTTCATACACAAACTTGCTATTGTCAAACTGAAAGAAGACAATGTGCAGGAGAAAAGTCTGAACTGCTCACGAATTTTAAATAAAACTTTGCAATACCCAGTTATGATAAATTTCTGCTGTTATGCTCTGAATCTGGAAAAACCTACTGACTATTCTAGGAAAATACAAAATGCCCCCTTATTTCACTGCCTTAATAAAGAATCAATTGCAGTTTTCAGACCATTGATCACTTTCTATATACAAGGTTTAGCATGTATCAAACACAACTCAAGTGAAAAGAAGCCAAATAAGCAAACAAAACCAAACCTTAAAAATTAGACTTCAAGATAACAAGTGATTCTTCCCCTGCACTCAGTGCTGGCCACACCTTGAATCCTGTGCTCAGTTCTGGGCCCCTCAGTTCAGGAGGGATATTGAAGTGCTGGAACAGGTCCAGAGAAGAGCAATGAGGCTGGTGAAGGGACTCGAGCACAAGTGCTATGAGGAGAGGCTGAGAGAGCTGAGGTTGTTTAGCCTGGAGAAGAGGAGGCTCAGGGGAGACCTTATCACCCTCTACAACTCCCTGACAGGAGGTTGGAGTCAGGTGGGGGTTGGTCTCTTCTCCCAGGCAACCAGCAGGAGGACAAGAGGGCACAGACTCAAGCTCTGCCAGGGCAGGTTTAGGTCAAATATTAGGAAGATATTTTTTTATGGAGAGAGTGATCAGGGCATTGGAATGGGCTGCCCAGGGAGGTGGTGGATTCACCATCCCTGGAGGTTTTCAAGATGAGACTAGATGTGGCACTTAGTGCCATGGGCTAGTAACCACGGTAGGGTTGGACTTGATGATCTTAGAGGTCTTTTCCAACCCACTCAGGATTCTATGAGCACACACTAAGGCATAGATTCCAATCTGGCATTTATTATCAGAAATGCTTCTAGCATCTTGACCATAAAACACCACAAGAGGTTAAGAAGCAAGATTTTTGTTCTCACACCGTGCTACTACAGCAAGTTCAAGTACAGCAGAGCTGAAGAATCACTGTGCTGTGAAAAACCTAGTTTTCCCTATTCTCTGATCTTATTGTACTTGTATTTTCTGCCTCATAGTTGTTAATAGAGTGAGCTATTCCACTTCAACCCCTTCTGCTACAGTCAGTGGGTAGTAACTGCTGTTCAAGTGAAGTCAATTGTTTGGTTATATAACATCTAAAAGCCAAGGAGAAAAAACAAATGAAGAAACAGCTTTAAAGGGGCATTATAAATTGAAGTGCAATGAACCGAGAGAAATCATGACTCACCAACCTCTACATCCAACACATTTGGTCTTAAAATAAGAACACACAGAACACAGACAACCTATGTGCCAAGAATGGCTTTTGATCTAGTATGCTTCCACTCACATTATGCAAACAGGACTCTTCACAACCCTGCAAGTCCACAGCCAGGAAGGGAACTCTGCTCATCTACAACTGCATTTCCTTGGCAGATCTAATAACCAATTTAAGATTCATTTGGTTCAGGAGATCAAGATGTCACTGCATTGAGAAAGTCAAGTGTGGGTTTGTTTTTATGAAACCACAAGATCATCAACAGCTACAACCACAGTTAATTGTATGATGAAAAAGGGTCTCCAAAAGTGGTAATGAAGTTTTATGTATTTTTAAACATAACGTCTTCAGAATCACAAGCACTATGAACACAGCAAGATCTCCAAAGGTGACGGCAGGCTCCTGA
>NW_008667756.1:0-27011 GCF_000695815.1 Acanthisitta chloris
TTTTTTTGCTGTTGTTTAGATTGGGCCAAATGTTATTTTGTTGTTTGTTAGTTTAGTTGAGACTGGGCCAGTTGAAAGTTTTTTCTGCCTTTGGACAGTTGACTGTAGGAGTCCTGTATCTTTTGAATTACATGATTATAATATTTGAAAGCATACATTAGGCATGGGGACTAAAGACATTTTGAAAAAGAAGAAAACAAAAGTAACTTTACAAGACGCAGCTGAGAGGAATTCTCAAAATTGCTTATGATGGATAGTCTTCCCTTTCACCTAAGAGTGCAAGAAAATAAATAAGTTGTAGTAGAGAATAACTAAGGTGTAATTATTAGCTGGATCATATTTCAGGAAACATACAAATATGTTTCCTGATTTTTGGTTGGATCTCATTTTTCTGCCAATTAAGCCAAAATGAGTGTTCCCATTTTCTTCAGTGGAAACTAGATCAAGCCAGGAATTTTAGGTTTATTAAACACTTTCAGAATAAAAAAAAAAAAAGCATTGAGGATGAGGCATCAGGTGCCATCTGTGCTATTCAGCACAGAGAAGTAATATAAGCTAAAGATTCAGGGAGGAGAACCATTTTAATTTGTGTAGTTAGTATAAACACAATTGGAAGCATGTAATCAAGTACTTCACAGACTGGAAATGTCAAAACAAAAGCTGCAACCTTAAAATTTCCTCATTTTTCTACCTGCTTTGTCTGTCTACATCATGATTGTGTCTCTATTTATATGATTACTTACGATTTCCCCCACAAGACATCTGATGTGATCCGTGGTTTATGACTAAGATATAAAAAGACCTATTTTAGAATTATAGTTGAGATATGTAAGGTTGTACCAGCGATTCAGAGATCCTCAACAACTTCCATTTTAATTGGAAAGATGATCTTCTTTATCTCCAAAACCTCATTCTGAAAGCATATTTTATATTCGTAACTGCCTTATTATTAAAATGTACCTATGAACAAAAGCATTTAAAGTTAAAAATATCATTATTTTCAGTAGAGTTTACAAATTTGTAAACTGTCAATCTGTTTTTGCAGAATTTTCTTTGATGGAATGGATTATTTTTTTGCAATATTTCCATTTAATCTTACTATATTCACAGTTATAGTGTTTAAATATTTATAATATTTCCTTGTGATAATATTAATATCTTTATTTGAGAGAGGGAAGCATGAAATATAAAATCCACAGGTGTTTTGATGTCATACAAAAAGTTAAAAATTAAGTCCTTGAAGTAGAGAAATAAACTCACACCTCACTCCTCCATATCTCCCTCCAAAACCCAGCTGTCATTTTCAAACATGCATTTTTCATTTAAAGAAAATAAGAGGAAGAAACTGTATTTACAACAACAAATGAATTCAGTTCCTTATTATTTTTCTCCTATGGAAATAGTTTGGCAAAAACTGTCCATTAAAATGTGTGTGAGCAAAGTTTCAGTTTTTCAGACAGGAAGGTGGCTCAGAACATGCTGCATTACCTCCACAGCACCCTCTGCTCCAATCACATCTTACCTGTCATCAGAGTTGGAATATTTGAGACTGAATATGCTTATGTCTGGTCCTACATGAAGTTTCACTGGATTATCTTTGTTTTGGATACCTTCTCATAATAAAAGGTAATTCTAGGAAACAACAGATCAGTTCTGGAACTTGATTAAGATAACTGATCCCAATTCTCTAGTAAATTCTCTCTGCAAGGTATACTTGAAGAGATGCATCACTGTGAAACGTTGTCCTACCATGTCAGTACAGAAATATACACACATGAAGGGTTTGCAGAGAGATTTGTTCTGCAGATTCTCCTCAACTGGTTCAACAAAAATGCAAGTTCTAGACTTTCACTGTTGCACAGTCTATAAGGAGTCTTTTTATGATGAAATGACTTTGCTATATAGTAATCTTTAACAGTGTGGAATTTTTGGAACAAAGAGATATGAAAATAATAATAATAATAATAGTAAAAATTTGGAGATGGATTTCATTGAATAATCACAATTGCATTATACAGAATAAAACCACCTCATCTTATTTAGTTCGTTTGGAAGATTAAGCTAAAGTCACTTGGGAAGATCTTTTAAAATTGCACTTAAAATTAGCCCACTAATAAATTTAAGATTTCAACATTTACTATAGAAAAAGAGCCAGTTCTGGTGAATTATGAAGAATGCAGCACCTTGGAATCAGAGCAGGCAGACAGAGCTGGAAGGTCAACTGTAAAAAAATCCATAGAAAGATTGCAGTGAAGCAAAGGTGGAAAGTCACTGTCCATTGATTGACCTTCAGCCTGTTCCTCAGAATCAGTCAGTAGAATAACTCATTTGATCAACTACTACAATTCATGTGGTAATTAAAATAGCCTCTCTGCTCCCTTTCTGACAAGACATGATCTCTGAGAAGACATTTTGACAAAAAGCTATTAGGATCTCTAAGAGAAGGTATTTTCATTAGTGAGAACTTGTGCTATCAAGAAGAAGGAGCTGGTAAGATCCAGGCCAAATGTATTCAAAATTTAGTTCCAGTCAGTGTCTGTGATCTGAATAACCAGAACATAACAGAACATAACAATTTTGTCAACTTGAATGATACTCAAATACTGCAAAGACTCAGATAAGCTCCCTGACAAGAAGCAGGGCTACAATACACAGATTCTTTCTTTGTGACTTTTAACCCCATAGAGACTGATTTTTATTTTACCTGGTTTCCTACGTGAACTACTTCATAACGTTCTACGTTATCTGGGTAAAGTTCAAGAACTGATCTGTTAGCATCTAAGAATTACCTTGTATTGTGAGAAGGTATTCCAGGTAAGAACAAGCTAACGAACTTTTCATTTAAAGTTTGGCAGTCTCCAATCCTTACAGGATATTTTCCAGATTTTGTCATATCCTAACTAATAAAAAGGCAAAGAAAATTTTGCTGGTGATTAAGATAGAACAAACTTCCAACAGTGATATTAATATCTGGTGAATGGCTGTAGACTATAAAGCCTTTGAGTAATCTGCACAGAATTATTAAGTAACTAATCTGGGGAGGCCATTCTGGCAATATTAAAAAATCCTGCATTTGATATTCTATGAGTGAAAATTATTTATTTTGGATGTATCTTTAGTGACATTTGCTAATATTAACATATACAGATTCATTCAAAATGCATTTTGGATTAACAATAAGATTTAAAATTACTGAAGAGCTTTTTGGTTTTTTTTTTATATCAGCTTTTTGACCTTCCTTCTGTTTACCCAAGTACAACAATAATAATAATAATAGCTCATTCCTTTTGGCAAACTAATAGAAAACCAAACACCATCATACCTCTGTTCCAGTATGAGAGTAGCACTTTGGCTACAGTTTGTAAACTAACCTTAAAACTTATTTAACTTCTTAATAATTTTTATATTTAATATATAAATCACAGAGTCAAAGAATGGGTAAGGCAGTTTAAACTAGATTGGAAGGGAGATACAGACATAGCCAGGTTCAACAGAGGTAAGATGTGGGAAGGGTAGAACTATAGCAACCACCCAAGTAGCAAAGGAAGCTTAAGAGAGGATACCTTCAGTGACTACAAGCAACCAAAGATGTAACTCCAAGATGGGACTATGGGGCATCCCTTTGCCTTCCACTAGGATATTGAAACAATCAAATACTTTTATAAACTGCTCTATTTTATAAGGGTACCTGAGGAGGTGAGTTAGGTCAGGAGGGGGCTCACCTGCCACCTCGAGAAGAAAATCACTTCTACTCCCCTCTGTCTCTAAGGTTCCCTCCTGCCTAGTGGTGAGAAGTCACCATAGCTTCTTGTGAAGTGGATAGTGGGTCCATTTGTCTATGGTATTACAACTGTTACATTTTCTTCCCATTATAAAACAATTGTGAAAGCAAATGGAATAAGTTTTCCTTGCAATGAACTAGAGAGTTTTAATTCTACTAGCAAGTTGTCCACTACTCTGCTCAGACAGCATAGCACAGCACTGTAATAATTTAAAACTATATTCTACAGCTTATTCACAGTGGGTTGTTTTGATATGCCACATTATGATTTAATTTATGTGCGTGGCATATGGAATTATGTATAGGTATATAGGCTTGCTTTCCTCAGTTCATGGCTGGGGAAAAAAGATAACAAAAAGATGGTTAGAAGTAGGAAAATAAGCAATATTCATGTGTGCTGAATTTTTATTCTTATCTACCTTTGCACCCCAAATTCAGTAATATGGTAATCCCAAATTCTTTATACAAATCTACAGAAATGTCCCTTTCCTCTTTATTGTTTATAGGTATGCACATATGTAGACATGAAAAATAACATTATCACAAAAAACGTAAGCAAATTTCCCAAACTTTCAGCTCTCTTTTAACAATGTAGGGAAGTATTCATTTAATTTAATGGTTGCTTTTTCTAAATTTTTTCATTTTTTTATCTTTTGCTGCACTTTATTTTTCCTTTAGTTACATATTCTAGGTTTTTTTCCACAGCCTCTTCTTCCAATTAGTAAACGCCTTGCCTACTCTTTAAAAGCAGAACGACAAAATATAACAGTTTTATTCCCATCTATTTTTTCACAGCTCTGTATGAAGACACTCTGGCCCCGATTTACTACAGTGTGTAGGATCTTATGCCTATTCAGCAAAAAACTTGGGAATTAGCATAGACATTAAATAATGTCTATGTGTTTTGTATCTGGTTGAGTGTAGGCAGCAGAAAGGTGAACAGTTCCTGTTTGTATAGTGATTCTCGTATTTGCATAATAGTAATATAAAAAATGACAGTAATGGCAAAACCTGTCAGTTTATGCAATAAACCTAAATATTCTAAAAATACAGTATGACAAGACATAACCTACCATCTGCAGGCTTTTTCAGTCTCGCTGCTTATGTCTCAGCGCTACATATCTGGCTTGTATTGACATCCATGGCTTGAAAACAGATATATTGTAGTTTAGGACTTTCAGAGTTATGATGACCATCAATTGGTTTCATCCTACTTGTTCAATACTTAGTATTGTGTTCTGGAATAAATAATTCTGGAAATATTGCCATCAGCAAGATCTGCTACTATAATTTTTTAACTGCAGGAATGATTTCTTTTACAAATTGCCTATAAGTGTGTATTTGTACACAAATGTTTACACAACACAAGGCACAGTGAGAAACATTTTTCTGTATAAGTAGGGCTACTACCAAAATGAATGAAATTAAATCTTGACATTTCTGACAGTCAGAGCAGGATTCAATTCTTTCACAACATTTTTATCCCATAATGACCTGCCATCATTGCTCTTCCAAGACTGACAACAAAAATGATCCCCTTTGAAAAAAATGGCTTGAATATGTGAAGTCCCTATTTAGACTTTCCATGCACCTCTGAGGCATTTGAAATGTTTGATTTCTTGTCACAGATATTTTAAAGGTAACAAACCCTCCACTGCAGTATGTTGCCTCTGCCAACAGCACCATGGCAAGGAAATATTAAGCTTAAAAATTGATATTGTAAGGTTTAATTATGCAGTTGGTAGGCAGAATCTATGGTGATGGGTGAAATAGGGAGGGAGATAGTGTGATTTTCTGTTGATATCTATACCACGATATACTGCTGTTACAGAGTTTAAATAAAATTATTTGACAATAAGCAAGGGTAATGAATGCCCTAGAATCCGTGTAGCTAAAATTAATGTCATGTCAGATATGTCCTAGGATTTGGATTATTCAAAACCTTCTAAGACACAATAGCTTTCTAAATAACCTTTTTTTCTCAAGGTCATTCCAAACTTATTTTTCTAATCAATTTCTTTTTCCTTTTTTTTTTTTTTTTTAAAAGTAACCTGTTGCCGGAAAGTTAGACTAAAATTAACTTCCTGAACTCTAAGCTAAGAAATGAAGAAATTTCCTAATTGTCTTTGGCTCAAATGCCGACTTTTTCCAACACAACATGGTGATTATTTGATTCGACACTTTTCTGGAATCCTTGTGCTTCTCTTCCAGCTGTTTCTCAGAGTGTTTTAAGTTAATACAGATGTAAATCTACACCTCCTCCCTCCTAAATATTTGGTATTCTATTTTGTAACAAGACAATTTGAAATCAGTTTATTGTAAGTTGATGATACAAATCCTGTTAAAGGTAACTTTTTAACCTTATAAGCAAGAAAATCAAATCTCTGGAGTCATTAAGGAATGATTCAGTAATGATGAATGTGATAACACACACATCACAGTTTGTTGGGTTCTTCTTCCATGCATCCTCTCTAGGTCCTGACGCATTTCACCTGTGTCAAATATGGTGCAAACCACTTTTTTTTTGTTTACTAAACATGTAATAATTACTTTTAAACTAATTTTTGTTTATTTGTGATGAGTTTTTGTATTTGAAAGAATCGCATCCCTGAAGGTCTCTGCTCAAGTTGTGGTTTGTGACAATTGAACTAATATTTATTTGACCTAATCAATCTTCTCTTTGCTCTGAAATATTTGTCTGAGGCCATTGTCTCTGACAGGATATTAAAGTAAGTGTTCATGGGTCTGATTTGCTGTAAAAATTTCTTTGCACCTGTTTTCATATCTATTCCATGGGAACTAGCATTCCTTTGAGAACTATTCCCTCAAGGTGCAGTCATTTGTAAAGTGAACCAGACAAATTAATACATTTCAATCTTGACAGATATTGAGTTTGTACCAACATCCTGTTGCTGGCATATGTTCACGCTGACCATTCTATTAATCCATTTCCAGGAACTGTTATTTGATTCAAAACTAAAATCTATTTTCAGCATGTTACTATATTTACCGTAGCTCTCTTATGGGTGAGCAAAAATGTGATATTCATGCACCAGCATCTGCATTATCAAATAGCACATAAAAATTGAAAAATAAAGCAAGCAATATTCCATAAGTCTCATTGAAATGTAAAGTTATTTGAAAAACAATTTAATTTTCATGTTGTGTCTTCTACAATTGGGGCAGGAAATCTCAATGAGATCTGACTGTAAAAGAAGATATTTTTTTATATGTAAACTCTCCTAATATATTGAAGGCTCCTTTATGCACTGTTAGTTTTAAAGAATATATACAATTAGAAAATGTCATGCTATAACTAGAATGTAAAAAACCATAAGGTGTAGGCTGAGAATAAGCATTATCCTCAGGTTAGCATGTAACAGATTTTGACAAACCCTCTCAATGTTCTGGGAGGTTAGGCTGTTTCCTGGCTGAACTGTTCTCTATATTAGAAACTGCTTAAGTGCAACTTAGTATGTATCTGTTTTCTCATGTATTCACTTATCCTGTCTTATCCTGCATCACTGAAGTACTAAAAATTGACTTCAAGAGACATTAGCTATACTTTTTCATATTGCACATTTCAGTTAAGTATGCATTTTTTTTTGTGGCATTCTTTGGAAAAGGGCATAATGAGATATTTTACTTTGGATTAATTGATAGCTTTTGTCTGATGGTGTTCCTGACTCTAGTGAAACAACGTTATTTACAATCTCACTAATACAATATTTTAAATTGTTTCCTGTCTAGAGATTAGACATCCTTGATTACAGCATTCTTGGGATTGATATACCCATCTGATACAGGGAACACTGTATGTTGATGATCAGTGTATAATTCTGTTGTACAAGGACCTCATTTGTAACATTAGCAATTTTAAGCATCTGAAAAGCTAACTAACCTCCAAAAAATATGTTGTCAATAATGTCTAATGGCCATTAGCAAACAGATTTTGTCAATCTATTGATCCATGCATTATAGATTTATGTGGATGGACTACTATATGAGGGGTATCACATCTGTAAAGCTGCTAAGAAATGTTTAGTTATATAGGTTTTTTCCTAAAATATGTATTTTAAATGGAGATTGCTTATTATTTCTTCCTCTACATCTTTTGTATTCTTAAGATTTTTATTTCAGTATTTTACTTGTATACATTGACACTTTTAATTACACTTCTCCTTGTTTTTCACATTTTTAAGAATCAGTTTCTCCTATTCCAGCTAGACAAGGAATGCATTCTCTCTTTTACCAACCACTGCTTATTTGTAGCATATTTTGTGCTATCTGACTGGTTTAGGTGCAGAAATTTGTAAATAAATGTTTGTCCTTAGTATATTAACACGTAAACAGTAATGTTTGTGATATTTGAGTGTGATTAGCTCTTGAAACATTCATCAAATGTCCTGAGATCTGCATTGCTTTTTAAAAATTCATAAAAAGTTGTGAAGAGTGAAAATGGTTTGACAAGTAGGCAGGCCACAAAGAAACTGACACATCAAGGGAGGAAGATCAAACAGGAATATAGCAGGCATATTCATACTGTAGGCTGTAGCGCCTGGCTGCACTCCAAGGAGGTTGAAAGAACAAGTAGACATGAAATGTAGAGAAAAAATAGAGACAGGAATCTCAAGGTGGGGAAATGAAAGACCATTTGACATTCAAAAAGGATTTTTTAAACATCTTTGACATGCAGTCAATAAATTCACCTCTGCTTTGCTTATTTAACTACATGCAAAGTTTTCTTACAATGGAAATGTACACTATATGAAATCTTCAGGAAAATGTCTCCTATTTAGGAGTGAAATCCTCAAGGGATTTGGAAAGGGTCTCAAAAGAATCACTGTGGCTTTGATGTGGGGTTGTGAATAGGCTCTACAATGATGCTATCCCTGTTTCCCGATAGCTGCTATCTCACCTTAAGCCTCTAATGATTTAGGTCTACTGCACTAAGCATAAGCTGTATCTTTTAAATACTGGTTATTAAAGTATTATTTTTACTGTAAGGATTTTATTAAATGTGCTGTCATATTTATGCAGAGAAAGTCTATTAGTTACACGTGTATGAATATGCCTAAATTTGAATGAATGGGAAATCAGAAAGAAAATGCTTCATTAGTAACATTTAATTTATTTCTTTTGTATTAAGTAAGCATTTAGCAAAATGCCATGCAGGAGATATCCATGTAAGTGTCAGTGTAAAATATGTTTAATGATGCTTAACAGTGCTTTAATCAATGGCTATACCTGCCAAGCTACAGGAATACTCATCCATTCATAATATTTACCCATATATGGTGTGTGAATAGGACAGAAAATAGTTCTTTTGCCTTCCACTCTTGTTTGCCACATATCTGTTATGCCACTGATGCCATCCATCAAGGAATTTCAAAGGGCAATCGGTAAAAGAAAACATAAGACATTCATCTCAAGAGGCCTGATTCTGTTAGATTCTCCCTAGGTTTTTCCCATGCTTTGAAGCAGAGGTAGCAGCAAGGGATCAAGCAGTAAAAGCCTTTTAAAACTTCAGCCTCCTCTCCAGCTGGGTTTAAAATCAATTCTTTTTTTTTCACTGGGCCAGCAGTAGTCCTGCATGAGTGTAGGATGCACTGCAGTATTAAAATCTCAGTAAAAATTAGCTCCTCCTTTCTTGTTCCAGGTGAATTTTACTGGGACAACACAGCAGACAAAGCATCAGTGAGATCACAAATGTCAGAATATCTGGTTTGTTTTAGTCTGAAGAATTTCATGTGGGAAACTGGAAGAATAGACAAAATATTTCATTCTTGAAGGTGAATCTCCCCCATGTTCTTGGAGATCCTCACACACTAGTGACTGCGTACATCTGTGCTAGGCAATTCTCAAAGCATACACTAGGATGGCAATAAGTAATTTTATCCACTTGATAACTCTGAGAATCCTGTTATGAAATAGTTTTGAAGTTCATTTTTATAGAAGATCTAAATGAGTCAGAAAATTTACAAGACCCTCACAAATTTGGAACGAGGCATGGTAATTTTGTCTTCTTTCTCTTGTAATTCTCTGTGGTACTGCTACAGAAAACAAGCCAGCCTGCAGTCCCACAAGCTATTTACAGAAGAGATGTACTCTGCAGTTCTGACAATAACAAAACAATTAAGTGACATATCTCAAAATATTTTAAGAAATCTGGTTTAGTGCATTTTTTTCTAAGTATTAGAAGACAGAATCCTTCTATTTTGCTTTGTAATTGTTTAGTTTTGTTTCTTTTCTTTCTGAAGTGGCTGACTAGCCTCTGGAGGTGCAAGTGTGTGGTTTGTGCCTTCACTGAAGGGCAGCTGGTACCCAGCTGCAATGGGTTTGAATTTGTGTTGCACCTGCCCAGGGCTGTGTTGGGTTTGTGTGTGCTCACCCCAACCACACCCAGATACAATTAACTGCCTGATCAATTAATTGCCTGCAGCTGACAGGGATGAGGAAATGCCTAACCCTTCCTTACAACAAGGGGTTGAAGGAACTGGCTGTTGTGCCTGTGAGCTGGTGCTGCTCAGTTCTTTGTACACTCAGGTAATTTTTTTCTTGCACTTAGGGAAGTTGCTTAATTTTTGTCCTAGCGAAAGCTAATTCTTCATAGCTGTCAGATGTCATTGCCTGAGCTGCTGGCCTTGCCTCCTTGATTTTGGGTGATCTCTTCACAGCTCTGCTGGCATGGGGGGCCCTGCTTGGGACATTGTCCTTGAGCTCTGTGGAGAGCACGAGCTCCTATGGAGTATATCTGTATCATACCTCTGTGCATCGTACCGGTGTTCCTTTTGGCAGCACCACCCTGTGAGATGGCACAGGGCTCCTATGACCTCATCCAGGTGACAGTGGTAGTGGCACTTGCCTTGTGGCCTGGGAGCTCTCTGAGCCTGAGTAGGAAAGGTAGAGACTGATTTCTTTATTGTGTTGTTAATGGCTTTTCATATCCTCATTCTGGGAGGAAAATGATTGTTGTGCGTGGTTGCTACCTCCCTCATTGTTATGATTCCCGTCTCTTCTGGACTTTTATCCTAAATAGGTTTTTGTGGCAAATCATCTCTTCTGCTAATATGTCACTGGCAGCCAGTTGGGAGAGCCTAGTCCCATTAGGTTTGCTGAACCCTTGGGAGCCCTTTCTTTGCAATTAACTCAGCTGTGTGCCAGGTTTTCATTAGAACACTATAATTGGTAAGCTAAGGTATTGCAGGAAGCTGCAATATTTTTATTGCTTTTGATTTATTTTCCTCTGAAGAGTTGGTCATGTTGTGCAGGTCATTTCTGGCTGGAATGACAGAGAAGCTGTGATACAGTGAAGTGATTTACCACAGTTATAACCACATGTGTAATATACTTCTATCCTCTTTGTCATGTATGCTACATGTCATGAAATATTACTGCCAAGTGTTTAATATACCAGTGCACAGCAGGAGATGATATCAGATTAATTACACTTCTGGAGTATATAAATCATGGCCTTGAAGCTGCAGTTGTTCAAGTGCATATGCTACTTTATATGCTACTTCTAAAGGTGTCAGGTGAGCTGCTGCCTGCACTGCTCAGGTTTGTTGCTTTCCCCAGAGGTCAAGTGTTCAGGTTTCCCAGCTTTACTGAGATGTTTCCCACCCTTACCATCTTTGGGATAAAAACAGTACATGCTTGTTCTAGAAAAATATATTGTTAGGCTACTGCGAACATGAAAACAAGACTAATATTCAAACGCAGTTATGGAATTTCATGCGTTGGGGTGACTGTGAAGTGTGTGTGGTATTGTCTTCTCTTCCAATGCGTTACAGTTCTGTTACATCCCTCCACTGCTGCATTAGAAGACTAGTTCGAGTTGATTTCTCCATATTCTTTATCTGACTCACTCATTCAAAGTCTTGAGGGACACTTTGCGTTCAGCTGTACTTTTCCACCGGCATTTTCTGGTCATTAGACTCTGTTCTTCATACTGAGGACCTTGAGGTGTAAGCACCTCTTGCAGGTCCTTAGGTTCTTTTTCCTCTTTTCCCTTCCTTAAAGCTTTGAACAAAGATGGGTTCCCGTAAGCTGTGAACTTCAAAATACCTCTCTCAATCTCTCTCTCTCTCTCTCTCTTCTTGTTTTATCCCTTTAAGAATTGCATTAATATTCCAAACTTTCTCGTACGCCTTTGATACTGAATTTAGACTACTCAAAGGGCCAGATAATGGGATTTAGGTCTGAGCTAGTGTCTGCTAAAAAAATCACTAAGGAATATTTCACTGGAGAAGGAGGGATGTTTTGGATGTGGGAAAGAAGGCAGGCCCTTTCCTTAGTGCTTTGTTGCTTTTCTTTGCTGGTCTCAGGGATGTGCCAGAAATTGATATGCATGTCAGTTTTCTTCTTAACAGCATTTCTGTTTTGCTATCAGCTACAAATAACTGTATCGTATTTAGAAGAATTTGCATGTATAATATGCATTTCACATTTGATGGAGAGAGCACATGCTGCTCTACTCGCAGCTTCCTCTTGCTAACAAGTGTTAATGTTATTACATGAGCTGTTACAGTAGCCCCTTTATCAGCAAACCAGAAAATTTCAGGTATACATACCTAACCCATGTGCTAAGCCTTGCAAATAGCAAACAATTTCAAGTCAGTGTTTGTTTAAATCTCATCACAATGTGTGTCTGTAGTATGTGTGCACAAAGACCCTCAGGAAGACCTTTGTGTGAAAAGAAGGGGGTGATAACTGCACACTTGGCAGCAGGCAAGATTTTGGCCATTCTATGATCTGTGGATTCCTGCTATACCAATTATCTGCATCTGTTTGCAACTCATTTTCTTCCTCAGATTTTTTTTTTCCCTTCCCAGAAAAGCCATCTGTTTATGACAGCTTTTACATTTGTCTGACCAAATCATGGTCTGGTCTGTAGCTACTACTGGCTTTAGATGAATACTTAACACATACAGACTGCTATTATTGTTTCTAAGGAATTTCTCATTTGCCTCTCTATTGAAGTCCCTGTGTCCAAGGCCATTAATACCACAATTCTGTTTCTTGTCAGACTTGGTAGCATCATAGCTGAGTTTTGCTAAATCAAGTTTGATTCTTTTAGAAATTGTTGTGCAATACTTCTCTAGAATTCAGCTGGTATGAACCATCAGACTCAATGTAGCTGTTTTCTGTTGAGAGAACAAAACCTTCACAAATATGTCAACATATTCAGAACCAAGTTAAGCCATTCATGTAGTCAATATCAATGACACTAGTATGTTCAGGAGAATCTTGAAAGTCCAAGGATAGTCACCAGTCAAGGTGTAGGAGTAGGATGTGAGCTGACTACCCACTACATGTAGCTAGAACTTCTCCTTAAAAGTGTTTAATAATAAAGTCTACCCAATTCTGTGAACCTAAACTCTTAACGTACTGAAAGACAAGCTTCACAGATGTCAAAACTGAGCATCTCTGTAGGAGATATTCCTTTGTTCTTGAACAAATAAAAGAGCAAAACAAAAGCTTACAACAATTGCCTGGTCTGGTTTGATTCAGACTCAGGTCTGTGATTTCTTTTGACTAGTATGCAGTGATTTTCTACAGTGTGTTAAAAGACAAGCTATCACACTCCTCCTCAGAATTATTTGCAGTTAGAAAATATTTGGACTATTATAACAATGCTACGGGATCCTTCAGGTATATATTTTTGATTTTCCACCCTTACTTATGGATTTCATCATGACACTTGTGAAACTCCTCTTCGAGAGATAGTGTGTAATGGGTTAATAGCACAACCTGATTCAAATTAACCTGTCTACAGTCTGTGTGAATGTCTGTACAAGAAATGTCTATGCTCAACTTCTGTATTAAGAGGATAATAATTTTTTCAGGGGGGTTTGGGGGCTCTTATGTGAACAGGACAGAAGACAGCAGAACAACTTGTTCTGCTCTTATTTCAATGAATAAGTAAATGTTGAATTTTTATACTTTTAAAAGCAAATTCAGGAGAAAATGGCATTGGGGGTTCTGAAAGTTAAAACTGACTGGTGTTTCAGATCTGAGTATGTGTAAGATATATTCTAATCTTTATTCCTAGTTGTGGGGAGCTCATCGTGGCTCACCAGTATGAGGATGCACTGGTGTTTTTTTCCTGTAATACTTGATGTTGTAAATGCTTGCCTTTGGCCTTGCTTTATGTAAGCCTATACATCAATGAGAGCCCTTTACAGATTGGGACACACCTTGCTGCTTTGATTTGATTTTATTTTTTATTTTTTTTTAATTAAAGCTATTCTGACTCTTCTGTGAAATGTGGTTTTTCTCTTCCATCCCACACTTAGAAAAAAACACCTTAATCAAAGTTCAAAGCTCTCATTTAATGAAAGATGGTTATATTATTCATTACAAAATAACATGATTCCTTGCTAGTATAAGCTGCCTATTTTTCCAGTCACAAACCTGAAAAAAAATGGATGTCTTGCAGCCTTTTGTCCCTGAAATTACTTTATTTTTCCCGACAGTTTTTTTCTTTTGGTTTCAAATTAGATTTTTCTGGCAGGTTGGTATCTGGCACTTTTTGTGTGAGTTTGTGTTTAACTACTTCATTTTGGATTTTTCCTGATAAAACTCTTCTTGTTTGTTGTCATCTTTCCTGTTTCATCTAGTTTGCTTGCTTTCCAATTTCCACTCTTCCTGTGGAAGAGTCTGTGTTCCACTGCTCTTGCTTCATTCTAGTGTCACTGATTGCTTAAGTTCTTTCATCTGTCAATATGTACCATATCTGTTATATCCCTCTGACTGTGACTTTCTCCTCCTAATCTTTTTTCTATTGCTGATGACTTTGTCCTTGTAAGGATCTTGCTTGATTTACTGTTGTTAGTTGTTACTCAGGCTTCAAACTCTACTTCAAATCTGGCTTCTTTTCTTTGCACTTGGAAACTGACTGTTTTGGGGAGTTTGTCTTTTTACAGGATAGGCAATAAAAATTAATATGCTTAACCTGCAATCAGTGCAGCCAAGTGGGGTTTTTTTTAGGTTTACTGTTTTGACCTTTTTTTAAAATGTCATTTTTCTGGTGTTGCTGTAGTATGCTAACAATTTACACTTGTGTTAAAAGAGTCGACTCAGGATTGCCTTGTGTCTAAGTAAGAATCTTCACGCATGAACAGAGAAGAACAGCTGGCCTTTCTCATCAAAATATAGTAGTTGATGTTGCACTGTTAGTATGTAGGTGCCACTAAACCCTAGTAGTAATATGAAAATGATGAATAGCAATTTCTTATGTAGCAGAAGCACAGTAATTTGACTGTTGCTAGACTCTACTATGTGTGTGTTCTTAGAATGCAAGTGCTTCCTGAGGATTGCTGATGATAATTGCAGATGTGCAGCTGCTGAGGAATAAGCTTTCTGCAAGGATAGAAGAGCAAAACTAAAATTCCTGGAGGTGAAGTACTCTGCAGACAGTCTAATGTTTATGAAGTATTGTTTCCTCATTCAAGTTCCTTTAGCCTAGCATTGAAGGCTGCTTTATTTCCTAATACTAGTCTTGATTTTAAATAAGTATTTTTTTAGAGTGCCTTTTTTTTTTAATATTGAGTAATGCAGGATCAGAAGTATTGCTTATACACTTAAGTAATGCAAAAGCAAAGTTATGATCATGCTTTACTTCTCTCTAAATCTTTCTGTGCTTACTTGAGTTTCTGTTAAAAATCTATGCAAACATGGCACATCTGGGATTTTTTAGTGAGAATCTCATAAGTGCAAGTCTCTTATTTACCTGATATAAATCATGACTTAATCATAATTTAGGTAAAAAGCATTTTAAAGAAAAGCTGTAGTGCCAGTGTGGAATCTAGCAGAAATCTGTTATCTCACTTCGAGAACTGATGCCTTTTTTGTGAAGAGTGTGGTTTAGAGTATTCATCTAGTGGTTAAAGAATTTTAGTTTACTTGGCCCATAAATTACATGCCATTGCTCTAAACCAGTATTTCATAGAATAATGGAATGGTTTGGGTTGGACGGGACATTAAAGGTCATCTAGTTCCAACCACGTGCTGTGGGCAGGGACACCTTCCACTAGATCAGACTGCTCTGGACCCCATCCAACCTGGCCTTGAACACTTCCAGGGATGGAACATCCACTACTTCTCTGGGCAACCTGTGCCAGTGCTTCACCACCATCACAGTAAAGGATTTCTTCATAATATCTAACCGAATTCTATTCCTATTCAGTTGGAATCCATCTCCCCTTGTCCTATCACTGCCTGTCCTTCTGAAAAGTCCCTCTTTAGCTTTCTTGGAGGCCTTCTTCAGGTACTGGAAGGTGCTATGAGGTCTCCCTGGATCTTTCTATTCTCCATGTTGAACAACTCCAACTGTCTTAGCCTGTCCTTGTAGGGGAGGTTCTCCAGCCCTCTGAGCATCTTTGTGGCCTCCTCTGGATGCATTCCAACAGGTTGTTGTCATTCTTGTGTTGGGGCTCCAGTGCTGCATGCAGTACTGCAGGTGGATAATCTCATGATGGTGTTAGAGGTCTTTTCCAACCTTAGTGATTCTTGATTTTGTTGTTCAGTGTGCTAAAGAATAGAAATATCAGTGCTGGGAAGACAATGGCACTGGAAAGGAAGGTCATGTTTAAAATGAATGCAAGTAGGTGTTGATTTGAAATGAGGAGTCTTAGCTGTTCTGTGCTTGGTAGGCATCTCTAAAACATCAGAATGAAATATCTTTGTGACAGGGTCATTGTTTGACTTAGGATTTGAACATTGAAAGTAATTTTGAGATCTAGAAATCTGTTAATAGAGTATTTTTAGGGTTTTTTGGCATAGTTACAAGGAATTAGACTGAGTAAGAAATTTGAATCTTTAACTAATAAGCAATAACTTCCAAAAGACAGGAACAGGGCCGAGAGACATGAGAAGCTTGGAGAGGAGAATGTGCTAGGACAGTACTGGTCCTGATGGCAGTTTGGTGCTCTCTGTGTTGAAAATAGAGCTGAAAATGGTTGGCTAGGGACAGGTGACAGAATAGTCAAGGACAGAAAACAAGGTCAGGCAGAATTATTCAAGAATATAGAAATTCTATAGCCAGGGGAAGCAGCACTGTTTCTCTGAGTAATTACTCTGGGCCCTGAATAGTATTACCAATTACCCTGCACCAGGGATATGCAGATTACATTTTTGTATGTCTTTGGAATTAGATGAAGTTGCTAACAGCAAAGAAAACCTTTATGCATTGGAAGCAATGATGCTTTTTCCTCATGACCTCCCTTCATCAATGCTCCACACATTCCGTATATCAGCCATGGCTATTATTACTGATACTACTTTTTAGTCAGCTGTTCATAATTTGTGCTACAGTGGATAACCAACAGCTTAAGTTGCTGTCCATAAAAGAAAGTTAGGTCAGCTCAGGGTCAGAAGTTGCTTACTCAGCATTTCAATTTAGAAGTGTCAGTGGTACCAAGAGTGTATGAATATACTTAGAAAACTTGAACTTTTTTTATATTACTCAGTTCTTCTTATCCTTCAAAGTGTTAGAATTTTTAGAGGGACAAAACAGTGGATAAGATCCCACTTTACCGACTGTAAATATGTGCCCTGATTTTTAAGCATGACATGCAAAAAGCTGATTGGCAAAATGTGTTTGCTTTATAAGCCGAGGACTAGTTTGGAAATGAAAGAAATATTTTTCACTGTCAATATTTGCTGTTTTTTAAATGCACTAGAGGTGATTATTCTCCTTTCAGTGGATATTGAGTGAGAATTAGTGGCAAGTAAGACAAAGTAGAATGCTTGTGTGGAATGAAGCCAAAAGTGTGTGTCTATATATATCTTAAGCCTTCTGCTCTACGAGGTTAACTGTTCTTGTCTTTTCTGCAGAGCAAACTTGTGTCACTATAGGGATCTGTCTGATGCTATTGAAGGAGAATTCTAATGGATAGATCTTTTTTATTATTTTTTAAATTATGGTTATTTCTTTCTGCTTTCTGAGTAATTTCTGTAGCTTTTTAATTCTGCAGCCACAAAAACAAATACTGCCTTGTATACTGGGAAAATGTACTATGCTTGTAAAATTATAATGTTATAACTTCAAAGTTAGCTTTCAATGTCCTTGGAATTTTCTTTTATTGTATTTTCTTACTCCTTGTGCTGGAAATTCTACAGTATATATTCAAATGTGTATTTTATATCATAATTATCTTCTGTTAAGAGAGATGACATTGGTATCATTTATGGTTAGGTGACAACCAGCACTCAGTGGACACATTGATTTTACTAACACGGTGTCACTTGGCAGAGATCATCCTCATAGACTGTGTTATTAGAGACAAGTTGAGTCTGTAGAAGCATTTTGCAAAGAGTTCTCTAGTTGTATGGTATGAATAAGTGATGTAAATGCATTGCTAAAATTCCTGGATAGCAACAGTTGAGATGGTAGTAAATAAAGAGAAAATCACTGTCGCAGAATTCTGTATTACTTGGTAATATTTTGTTGCAGTCATGTGCATGAAACTCTGTTCATTTCTTGTACTATGTCAGTGCATTCATGGGAATACTTAGGGACCAGTCTTTTGCCTAGGTTTATGGATACCCTCATTTTTAATAAGTGTGCATTCCTTGCATGTGTCCATTTTAAGATGCAGTACAGAACACTGAGATTTTAAAGTCCCCTGTGTTGTATTTACAGTATTTTTTTCAGTTTTGAGGATTCTTTATTTTAGGTCAAAGATTGTGTTACTCTGCCTCAGTCAACAGTTAGCCAGTCAATTTTTTACAGCAAAAATGATTACCCAGACCAGAGGTCAATAGTACAGAAGTATTATAGATCACATTGCCCTGACCTAATCAATTGAATTGCATTAGATAATTCAAGGTTGTAATAATACTTTACTCAAGCATGTTTAGCATGTAAATAAAGTAGAATTTGGGACTTAAGTTTCATAACTGTGATGGGATAGATGGTTCTGTGTTTTATTCAGGAGTATCAAGAATGTGTAAGTAGATTGCCACTGTGTCCTGCTGTAGACTGTAATTGTACAAAGGTATTGGCCAAAGACTGATAGTCCTGCCAATATGTCAGTTAGTCACCACTGACTGCAGTGAAACTCCTCCTAATTTGCACTGGCATCAATAAAGGGGAATTTGACTCTCAGTTCTTGGTTACTTAACCAGTCTTTTATTTAAATTCAGTTAGCTGCCCTGTTGCTGCTGCACAGCAATAAGAACTCCTGTTAGAGTTTCTTATAATATTCCTTGAAATACTTTAAGAACACTGATTGTTTCCCCTGTTCAGATCTTTAAGAACCACCTTTCAAAGAGCTCTCTAAACTTTCTAATCTTTTTATATGAATAAACTTTGTAGTACTTTATTACCTGATTTTTTGTAGTCCTTTAAAGAATACAGTAATATAGAGGTGTCATTTTTAGGAACAGTCCCTTTTTTCAGGATCCTTTGTTTCACCAGTTTTAATGCACCCTATGCAACACTGTTTATCTCTTACAGCTGACTCTTACAGATAGCTTGCTGCAGACATATGTAGATTATCTAAGCTTTTCTCTGCTAGCATTTTATTACAGCTTTTTATACTCACTGCAAAGTCTGACTTGGATTCAAATCTAGTAATTACCAGAGTCAAGAAAGTCATCAGCTAACTGTCAGTTTTACATATGTGTTTGCTGAGGCTCACTTTCAAAATGAAAACCACATTCTTTTCCAGATATCCTGCTTGATAGTCATTTGCAGAGAATTAAAAATAGATGCCCTGTATAGAAATGAAATAGCTCCAGTGTCTGGCCTGGCTTTATAGACCTATATGCCCATGAAGATTCCTTAGGCAAACAGAACAGTTTAAGTACATGTGACTTCTTTTGAATGGGTAAATTTTATGAAATTTAATTAACTATAACCATGATGTGATTTAACTTTTTTTCTTTTTTTGTTAAAATGCTTGTTATTCACATCTTAAACATTTGCTGGCTCTGATCTCTTACACAGTTTGCTGTTACCCAGGGAACTAATTAATTGTGTTGTGTTGTCAGGTGATTCTCCCAGTTTGTAGTTCAAATCAAACCTATAGCATGTACTCTTGCTTATATCTGTAGTACCTTTGTTGTCAATATGTGAGACATTGTTTATATTAAACTCTTCTTTTCCCTGAAAGATGACATCTATGAAAATTAAAGCTGATGCCAAATTTGGCCTTTGATGGGCTGGCTTAGATGTTTGAAGTGTGCAAAGGGAGGTAATAAACTAAGTGACCAAGCTGCCAGTTACCCTGTTCTTTGTTGGCAGCTGTGTCTTTGGGTTTTGATCTTCATCAGAATATCAGAGGTCTCTTAATCACACTCCTCACTACCTATTTTATGTGCAAGAAATGGGTAATGTTTGCTGACATGACTTTCATATGGGAGGCATGTAGCTTAAAATATAATTTTGAATTATATGAGCAATACAAACTTAAGGGGAATAATTCCTTGTGAATTCAGCAACAGTCTTAAAACGTAATCCATCATAATTCAAAGGGCCCAGGTTTTCTTGGTTCAGGTTTACTTCAATATGGACTGGAGGTGAAGAGATAGATGTGAGCCCATCTATTATTGGAAAGGGTAATACCTTGTTCCCTTGAAACTATGTAATTTTCTTCTATAACTGTAATTATAAGCAGATATTATTTGTCTCTCATTTGCTCTCCTTCCTCCTATGGATTCAGCATATGAAGGCCCTGAATCTACCTGAAAAATCCCAGTATAAATCAGACTTTTTCTCCTTGTTACCTTTCACACAGACCTGCATCATGATGAGCCATTGTCGTTCATTGTGTTGGTGTGGGTTATGGGTATGTTTGGTACTGTGAAAGATTCCAGCACACTTTCTGGCCACCAGTGAAACTGGGTAACTCAGTTAGCAATGAGTGTTTTTGATTACTTGGATGATTCAGATCTTCCACTTACTGTACAGGTGTAAACATAAAAGCTTAAAAACCTGACATTCCTGTAACAAAAGGGTCTGATTTAAGTGATATTTTCAAGAATCACAGATGATTCTTTTCTGTTCTAATATAATCTCCTTTTTTTTTTTTTTTTTTGCAAGAGTAAAGATGTAATCATGCAAGCAAAAGCAGAGTATGCTGGCATGTACATAAGGAACCCATTTACTGAGTCACTGTCATTTTAACAGCAGGAAACTTGACTCCCTGAGGTGCCTCTAAAGCATTTCAGGCTCACTGAGTCAGGACTAAATAACACCCAGCTGGGTGAGAACAAACACCTGTCAGATAATCCAGCTAATAGCTGGTTTAGTTATCAGTGCCCTTCTCTACCTGCTTCCTCTTCCCTGCCTTTCTGAATGTATGATGCATTTCCTACAACATCATGTTTAAAAGCTTCAATAATCCTGTAATGGCAGCTGATGGAGACCTTTTATATGTTGATTCCTTTTTTCCTTGGTTTTGGAAAGATGACAGAAGTTTGCATGATGAAATACTGGTTAGAATATATCCTTTTGTGTATTTCAGATAGGTTTCCCCCTCTTTGGAGGACCATAATTCTAACAGTTAGAGTTAGTGTAATTCCTTCTGGAATATGTGTCATTTTTTCCTCACTGAGAATACAACTATGCAAACTGAATTCTTTTGTGAGTATGCAGGTTTCATAAATATGGCTTTTCTTTGTACTTCCAAGGTCAGAGATACAAAGGCTGGCAAATGAAAGTTGTAGAGCATGAGTATAACAAGGGCAAACTTCTAAGACTGCTCTTGCAATTTGGGTGACTGCATCCTTGCCCAGTGTACTGGTCAAATAGGTTATGAGCAGCTTTTTTTTTAAGTTGTTTCAAGTATGTTTCCTGTTTTCTAGGTCTACAAGCAGTCTTAATTCTGGTACTTGCCAAGTCTTGTGCTAGTTTGCAATCTTCCTGCTGTCCTAGCATAGTTTTGTGTAATACATATTTCTGTTCTAATTCAGTATATTTTATATCCTGCTGTATCTGGGTGCAACATGGTACTGTCAGCTTTGACAGTTTGATCTTCAGTGTTGCTATAAAGCACATAATTCTTAGCTAATCCGATTGCTTAATTAGCTGAATATTATTAACCTCATAAATCCATGTAGAGGTTTTTCAGCTACAGACTGTCCAGTGTAACCGTACTTCAGAAAACCCGTTAAACTATTTTTAGTCTTTTTTATCAAAACTTTATCTAGGCAGAAAGCCTGTCTGGGTTCAGTCTGAATCAAATCAACATAGTTAATGCTTAGGCTAGGCTATTTCTCTGCTCTATTGGGCTAAAATGCAGCATGCAGTCCTTGAATTTGCTATCTGATTTGCAGTGCATAAAGTGGCTTTGAGAAGACCATAGGCAAATGCACACAGCCTTTGAAGGGAAGGAATACCTTACTGTCATTCTGTTGCAATACTCTGGGAAATGAGGAAGTGGCATTAATGGGTTCCAAGAGACATGATCAAACCATATTGTTCTGCTGGCAGAAAGGAGATAGCAGTAGGGAAGATCTGACAGTGGGTGTAAGTTAAAAGGTATCACATGACACTTGACAGAGTGGCAGACATATGTTGTAGGCTGATGGAAGCAAAGAGGAAAAAGTCAGGACTCCATTGTGTGTATATCATATGCTAGCAGCCTATGATGCTCCTACCAAAATGCCTCTGACACCTTCTGTGTAAGTTTTCCATTGTAGCTTCTACAAGTTTCCCATCTGTGCTGGACTTTTCCTTCCTTGGCATCTTTCGGTCCTTAAGTACTAACAAGTGTTCTGCTACCTGGCCCCTTCATAGGCTGAGTTCAATGCTAATCTTGTTCTCCTCTAATGCTTGTTGGTTATGTCTCAGCTCCTCAGAGGTATCTAGGTGGGTTCTGCAGCTGGGTTCTCTTCAATATCTCTTCCTTCAAATCCATGCCAGTAAGCGGTTTCATACGGTTGTTTTGCCTGTTGAAATCTCTCTTTAAACTTAAATCTTCCTCAGGGACTTGTTCTGTAACAGCAATAATGCAGGAGAGAATAAATGTGTCTGGCAAACTATGAAATCTGATAGGCAATCCCCTGGGAAAATGTCTCATTAGTGCTTTTGGAATATAATTTTCCCTTTATTGTGGCAGAATTGTGAACTCAGAATTGTAGGCAGAAACCAACTGACTTTGTGGGACCCAGAAATTTCATTCTTAAATCATGCTGACAAAGGAAACAGGATTGGGTTTTCTGGGAGAATGTGTTGTAAGCAGCAAATTACTATCAAGCTACATTATTGATAAAAGGGCCTATAAGAGGTAGCCTGCAGGAAATAAAGCTGATAGGGCAAGTGATGTTCATTTTCAAGATCATAGGGAGTTCATGGGGAGTCTGATTGGATAGTTTGGTGAAGTTAGGCCTATGATCTATATCTGATCTGCAGACAGTGAGATGCTTTGGAGTTAAAATATTTTGCTCTGTTGGTATTAAAGAGAAAAGATCCATCTTGTAGGGAGGAGTCCAGGATTAGTTGATATAAGATGCTGTACCTTGCATTGTCTCTGTTCCATGTCATATTGTAATGATATCAGGTTATTAGGAGCCATGACCTTCAGTATCATGGAATTTGAGTGGCATATCTTGGACAATATGACAGCCAAGGTGACAGCTAATAAACTGCTAATCCTAAAACGAATTACGTGGCACGTGCTGAGACTGGCTGGGGGTGCATGTGAACATTGACTCTCATGTTACAACTTCTTAATCATTCAGACATACAAGTATGATATGCCAATAAAAGTGTTCATGTTGCAGAAATCAGTTTGTGTTCAGCATGTGGATGCTTTGAACTCTCCTCAGTGGTACAAACTGAAGATATCTTCACTTCTGGAAAGCTACCAGTTAAAGATATTATGCACAAAGTGAGACATGAAGTTCACCTGGATCAAGGCTCTGGGCTCATGTATTCAGTGTGCTTGGTGAGATGCATCTTTGCCATTTTCTGATATATTCTCTGCGACACACGATCATTGATTTGTCACTTGCTATCTTCAGGATTTAAAGATAGTGAATCTTAGGCAAAGGGCATTGGAAGATGATGCCACTTAGATCTAACTTGAGATTTCACCAGTTAGTAATGCTGTACCTGAATTTCATTTCCACAAGGCTGGTGCATTGGCTACAGGCCATAGCTCACTTGTGACTGTGGTTTTGGAATAGCTGTGTTTAAGGTGTGACACTGAGTTATTGTGCTTCAGAAACAGACTAAGAGCAGGACTGTGTAGAGGTGCACAGCTCTTATTTACCTAATACACCTGCAGAAAAACTAGAAGCAGACTCTGAAAGCATTTGTGCAACAGGGAGGTATTTGCTTCCCAAATGCAGTGCCAGAAGGTGTCCTGTAGTAAAATGTTCATTTTCTTGTGCTCTGCTGTGCCTAGGTGATGGTTACAAGAAACAGGCATTTCCCTGCTGATACAGTTGCTTTGCACTGGAGTTTAAATGAGTGGAGATGTCCTACTAGTTACAGGGTGATGCATCATCTTTCCCTCTTTGACTTTTGCTATATAGCAGCATCATTTTTCTTTTGCTTGATCTTTGGAGAAGTTGGATTTTCTTGTTTTGCCACATGTGTGGGTTTATAATTTGCTGAAAAAAGTAAGGTGAAGAATTTAAATCTGGGATACCTTTATCATTAAGAACTTGAGTTTGTATTGGTTTAGTTAAGTATGAATTTTCAAGGAGATAAGGAATCAGTAGTGTCTGGTCCGCAGCAGGGTAGAAACCCATGCAGATGGCTCTCATTTCACCCTCCATTACTACTAACTGCAGAATAACTTTGAAAGCTTCAACCTCTCATTGCACTTTTTGTAATCTTACATCAAAGTATATTTCCAGCTGTGCTAAGTAATACTTTATTTTATCCAGATATGAATCAGGCTTATTCATTGCCCTTATTCTCTATTCTTTCTTGACCTGTTTCAATTTTAGTCAGTAGCAGAATTATTGCTACATGCTGATAACTCTGTTGTCATTTTGCCATTGACTTTTTATTATTTTTACTAAAAAACCCAAACAAATCTTTTTTACTAATTTTTATTTTGACGCCTTGAAGTATTTCCCCAGGTTCTTTGTAGATAACTTGTAAAATGTTTATCTTGCAGACTGACTTCTTACAAAACCATAGCTGAAGGCTGGGTTTTGGAGTCTGCTGCTGCACAGATGTGCAAGTGGGTTCATATGAATTTTCCACAGCACTGTTGAAGCTGTTCTGTGAGTGTATAGACCAGGATGCCATAGCTTTCAATATTATGCAGGGTCTTTCAGATTCACAAAAGAAATGTGAGTCCCAGATACCACTACTGAGCTGAGTCTGCCCAATATTCCTTTGATGAAGCTAGTTAAGTTGTTGACAGGTATCTTGGAAACTTGTTCCTCCGTAATTGAACCTAAGCCTTCTTAGGCACTCCCTTTACTCGGCAGTGTCCATTCAGAGGCTGAAATTAACTCTACTTGCTGGCTTAGATTTCCTGCAGATATTTATAATTCTTGGAATTTCTCATTTCAAATATTGATAAATTAGACTTTTGATACCAGAGCACTTTTTGTGTGCAATAGATGCTGCGCACTAATAATTGTTTTTCTGGGGGTTTTTCATCTTTGCAATTGAAGGCTGCTTGGTGTTGCTGTTGATGAGCTCTAAGAAGCAACCTAGGATAATAAGTTCAGAGAAACTGATTTCTAGCTCTGTACATGAGACTGAAGACATGTTGCCATGGCAGTGTGCCATATGGTCTGTGAAATATTTGGAGTTTTTTGTGAAAATTCCCACTTACCAGTAGAAGGCCATACACAGTGATCCTGTAGCACAAGGCCCTGAGAGTTGACTGGATTTATGTTGGCCTTAGCTGTTGGGGCTTGTTTTACTGTGTCCAGTGGCTGTGTGCTTGTGGCCTTCTTGGGTTGGTGTGGCACAGCCCTGGACAGTTGGGGGTATGGCAAAGCACAGCTTGCTGTTGACTGATGCTGGAAGAGGTATGTGGGCACCTGCCTGGCTGTGGCTGGGCTCCAGTGGGAAGGAGGCAGAGTGTGATTAAAAAAAAATGTGTGGAGACAAGCCCCATATGACTGAGACTGAGTAGGAAGAGATATTCCCCATGGATTTCTCCTAAGGCCATTGGACACAGTCAGCTATAGCCCTAGGGGTGTACTGGGATGGTGAACGTACGAGGTTATCTTCGCATAGCACTTGTACCTGTATAAGCAACAAGTCTCATCTTGCTAAATAATATGGACTAACAATAAAATTTTAGCCCCATTTGAATGTTGTTCCCTTTTACCCATAACAAGCTTTTGATTAACTTTAGAAACTCCTCTTTAATTGCAAAATGCTGAAGAAATAAACTACTCACAATGTCTTCTCTGTGCACATATCCAGGCTTTTGGCACAACAACTAGTACTTTAACTGTGTTATTTCACCTGATTAATGACCTAATTATTTCCCAGTTTCTAAAAAGATGTGATTCTTCCATGTTTCTGCTTTTTTCTTTTGTGAATTAAGCTTGGTGTAGTTGAATAGCTTTTATTGAAAGCTAATAGCTATCATAGGAGTAACAGTTCTATATTGTCTCTTCAGGCTTTATTGTGAAATAAGTTTGTGCAGTACTGAATTTCATTATTGAAACATTTTATAATTATATACATGTATTTTAAAATATTTTTTATTTCACGTATAATCATGAAAGCATAGATTTGAGGGAGGAATTTTAGCATTTTAAACTAAATCTTTCTTAACCCCAAACCCCAAATGAGTTCTTGAAGGATTTAAAGATTTGGATTATCAGAATACAAAGGGATGAAAGATATAGTGACAAATATGAAGGATAATAACAAAGAACTGCCATTTTAGCTTTTTAATTCATGTCTGTTTTTAAGTGTTTTATACATCCTGCTGTGAAACAGATACTGTTAGTGTATAATAATAACCATATTTAAAGAAAGACCCACAAGCTATTCTTTTACAATCTATTGTAACATTTAAAGGTGTCCATGTTTTAAACTGTTGGCATAAGAATTTGAATGAGCTGCTGTGACAGAAAATTACAAAATAAACAGCTGCATTGAAGTGTAGTTTTGTGTTGGATGGATGGATCCTACAACCAAAGGTCTGGTTAATTGACAGAACAGGACCCTTCCTCTAGCTTTGAGCAGGAGGTCCAATTGCATGTGTAGGCATCATGGCATCCTGGTTGTCCTTCACATGTGCATGTGCACAACAACTCTACACAGAGCAGCAAGCAGAGGAAAGAG